>NC_056728.1:30390752-30408252 GCF_019279795.1 Protopterus annectens | reverse complement strand
TTAAAATTCCAAAGTGCGCTGAAAATTTTTTTAATAAAGTTTTTAAAGGTGGAGGGGTTTTTTCCCCCTTTTTTTTAAATTTTTTTTTAACGGGTTTTTTTTTTTCCCTGCAGACTTTTTTTCTGGACAAAGACTTCCTGTGGGTGGTTTAAAAGCAATTTTAATCCTAGTAAATGCAAATCAAATAAAAAAGATTCCTTTTTTTCCCTATCCATTCCCCCCCCCTTTCCATTTCCCAAAGGGGCCCCCTTAAGGGAAACCCCTTCTGGGACTTATTATCATTTACCATAAACCCTACCCCTTTCCATGTAAATGGCTTTCTAACCCCATCAGGCCTTATCACTTGCCCTGCCCCAATTTAAAACATTATTTACCATTATTAAAAGGGCAAATAATCCCTAGGCCATATTGACAGCTTTTTTTTCTGGTGTTTTATACCCTTTTTTCGACAGTTTTATAGTTTTTTTTTTCTTTTCATATTAGCCATGCTTCCCCATATTTTTTCCTTTTTTTTTTTCTTGAAAGTTCAACTTTTCAATTGGGGGACACAAATTTTCTTTGTCTTTTACATCCTTTTATCCTAAAACGGACATCGCTTTTTAAAAATTTTTTTTTTTTTGCTTGACATCCGGGTGTTACATAAATTACTTTTTTTAAATTTGGGTTTTTATAAATTTTTTTGTTTTCTCCGGGCTTTTTACAAAATTTTTTTCCTGTTAATTCGGGTGTTTTCACAAAATTAAAATTTTTCTTTTAAGGGGGTTTATAAAACTTTTTATTCTAGTGGGTGATAAAAATTTACGCTGAAAACCTTTTTATCCTAAATTTTTCTTTTTTCATGCTTTTTTAAAAAATTTTTTTTCAACTTTTGATCAAAAATTTTTCTTTTCAAACAAGGGTGGAACAAAAATTTTCTTTTCATTACATAGCGGGTTTTGGGCCCTTTCACTTTTTTTGTTGTCCCTCCGCCACAATGTTTCAGGATTTTCCCTTCCAAGGGCATTCCAAATTAATTCCTATGTCTACACAAAAATTTTCTGGTAAAATTTATTGGGGTACATCGCCCCCCAATCTTTACATAGGGGGGTTGTTACCCATATTATTTTACCTTTTTCTCTTTCTTAGCTCTAAAGTTCAGACTTTTACATAGCTGGTGTGTTATCACTAAATTATTCTTTGTCTGTTACATCGCTGGTGTGTTATCACTAAATTATTCTTTGTCTGTTACATCGCTGGTGTGTTATCACTAAATTATTCTTTGTCTGTTACATGTGTTATCACTAAATTATTCTTTGTCTGTTACATCGCTGGTGTGTTATCACTAAATTATTCTTTGTCTGTTACATCGCTGGTGTGTTATCACTAAATTATTCTTTGTCTGTTACATCGCTGGCGTGCTATCACTAAATTATTCTTCGCCTGTTACATCTCTGGTGTGTTATCACTAAATTATTCTTTGTCTGTTACATCGCTGGTGTGTTTTTACTAAATTATTCTTTGTCTATTACATAGCTGGTGTGTTATCACTAAATTATTCTTTGTCTGTGACATCGCTGGTGTGTTATCACTAAATTATTCTTTGTCTGTGACATCGCTGGTGTGTTATCACTAAATTATTCTTTGTCTATTACATAGCTGGTGTGTTATCACTAAATTATTCTTTGTCTAATACATAGCTGGTGTGTTATTACTAAATTATTCTTTGTCTATTACATAGCTGGTGTTTGTTTGTGTCCTTCAGCTTTTCTCTGTTAGGGGTCGCCACAGCGGAACTCCGGTCCACTAATGATTGGCAGTTGATTTTTACGTACCGGCTTGCCAAGCCTGACGCACAACCTTCAACAAAGGTACGCCCATTCACTCATGTCTCCACACAGAAGACGCTCTAGCTGAGAATCGAACCAGACAGCGTCTTACTGTGAGGTGACAACTCTTACCGCAGCACCACCACCGCGGGGTCTATTACATAGCTGGTGTGTTATCACTAAATTATTCTTTGCTTGTTACATCTCTGGTGTGTTATCACTAAATTATTCTTTGTCTGTTACACAGCTGGTGTGTTATCACTAAATTATTCTTTGTCTATTACATCGCTGGTGTGTTATCACTAAATTATTCTTTGTCTGTTACATCGCTGGTGTGTTATCACTAAATTGTTCTTTGTCTGTTACACAGCTGGTGTGTTATCACTAAATTATTCTTTGCCTGTTACATCGCTGGTGTGTTATCACTAAATTATTCTTTGTCTGTTACATCGCTGGTGTGTTATCACTAAATTATTCTTTGTCTATTACATCACTGGTGTGTTATCACTAAATTATTCTTTGTCTATTACATAGCTGGTGTGTTATTACTAAATTATTCTTTGTCTATTACTCTTTTTCAGGTTCCTTCTTTGGCTTACTTTTGTCATCTGTAGAAAAGCTATAACATTGCTGCGGTAAGTATTTTTTTTACTTATTTTGCTTGTTTCATTTGTTTATTTTGCATTATTTACACAGTTTCCAGGTTGTGATGTTAGTTTCCCTTATTTTTAAGTTATTCTTTTAGGCTACACAATGACTCTGTTATCAATTTATAACATCATTGATCAGCTCAGCCATCTTGACACACAGTTTTAAGACTCTGTACTGCTGGGGTTTGATTCACACAGCTTTAATTTGACTACTGTGTGACTCTGGGCAAATCACATAACCAGAATTTCCTCATGTATGTCCAATGAGCTTACCATTTTTTTCATACAGGTTGGGTCTAAGTCATATTTCTTACTTCTCAGGTACTTTCAGCTCAAATTTCCATCTAAGAACCCCATTAATAAAAAGTTGTGCAATGCTGTGTAAAATTACCAGTTTTGCCATTTTTGTTTTTACTAACAAATTCATAAGTTTTATTTCACTTTGCACACACTGAAGACATTTTTTGCTTTCATAGCAGAGACAGTGTTAACAGAGAGAATTACATCTCCCTTAGTACAGAGGTGTTAGTACAGCTCCCTGTCTGGGTACTGAGGTGTTGGTACAACTGGATTACTGGGTACAGAGGTGTTAGTACAACTGGCTGTCTGGGTGCAGATTTGTTGGTACAGCTGGATGCTTGGGTACAGAGGTGCTGGTACAGCTGTCTTCCTGGGTACAGAGGTGTTGCTACAGCTGGCTGTCTGGATACAGAGGTTTTAGTACAGCCATCTGTCTTGGTACAGAGGTGTTGGTACAGCTGGATGTCTAGGTACAGAGGTGTCGGTACAGCTGGCTGTCTGGGTACAGAGGTGTTGGTACAGCTGGCTGTTTGGGTACAGAAGTATTAGTACAGCTGTCTGTCTCGGTACAGAGGTGTTGGTACAGGTGGATATCTGGGTACAGAGGTGTTGGTACAGCTGTCTGTCTGGGTACAGAGGTATTAGTACAGCCATCTGTCTCGGTACAGAGGTGCTGGTACAGGTGGATGTCTAGGTACAGAGGTGTTGGCAGAGCTGGATGTCTGGGCACAGAGGTGCTGGTACAGCTGGCTGTCTGGGTAGAGAGGTGTTGGTACAATTGGATGCCTGGGTACAGAGGTGCTGGTACAGCTGTCTTCCTGGGTACAGAGGTGTTGCTACAGCTAGCTGTCTGGGTAAAAAGGTGCTGGTACAGCTGGCTGTCTGGGTACAGAGGTATTAGTACAGCTGTCTGTCTTGGTACAGAGGTGTTGGTACAGCTGGATGTCTAGGTACAGAGGTTGTCAGTACAGCTGGCTGTCTGGGTACAGGGGTGTTGGTACAATTGGATGCTTGGGTACAGAGGTGTTGGTACAGTTGGATGCCTGGGTACAGGGGTGTCAGTACAGCTGGCTGTCTGGGTACAGAGGTATTAGTACAGCTTTCTGTCTCGGTACAGAGGTGTTGGTACAGCTGGATGTCTGGGTACAGAGGTGCTGGTACAGCTGGCTGTCTGGGTGCAGGAGTGTTGGTACAGTTGGATGCCTGGGTACAGACATGTTGGTACAGCTAGCTGTAACAGTATGGAGGTGTTGATGCAGTCGACTGTCTTGGTACAGAGGTGTTGATGCAGTTGACTTTCTTTGTACAGAGGTGTTAAGTACATCTTCCTGGGACAGCAAGTAATAACACTTTTAGATGCACAAAAAGAGATTTACGAGCGTAAGCCCCCTTTTAAAAAGAAAGTAAAGTATACTATATTATAATATAGATATTGACTAGAAAATATTTTATAGCAAATTGCTTTCAGGGAGCAAGCTAGGATGCCAAGGTATCTGGGCACAGCCAGGGTCTAGTGGTATGTCTCCTTCTTCATTGCTGTGGTCACATTCTTTCATCCACTTACTCTCTAAATACAATCAATGCTATTTTGGGTTTACTGCCACATACCATGGCAAAGTGTACCTTTTCTTTGACATATAAATACTTTTTTGGAAATGTCTGTGTTTTTGTTTTTTTTGGGGGGGGGTCGTTAAACCCTGCTTCTCCATAAAAGAGAAAGTGAGTTATTTGTGTATGCTTATGCAGCCAAGAACATCCTAGAACAATATTCTGTTATGGTTCTAGCACCTTCTATGACATAATATTAAGATTGCCTGATTATTAATTACTAAGGGCCTTTGTTCATGGCTGCTGTTATATTACAAAGAATAAGGTAGTCTGTACTACAGTTTACAATTGTTATCATCGTTATTTAGGTCTTTTTTCTGCTTTCATACTTGTTGTTGTTGGTGCTGTCTTTGTTAGTGCTTTCATACTTGCTGTTATTGGTGCTGTCTCTGTTAGTGCTTTCATACTTGCTATTGTTGGTGCTGTCTTTGTTAGTGCTTTCGTACTTGCTGTTGTTGGTGCTGTCTTTGTTAGTGCTTTTGTACTTGCTGTTGTTGGTGCTGTCTTTGTTAGTGCTTTCATACTTGCTGTTGTTGGTGCTGTCTCTGTTAGTGCTTTCATACTTGCTGTTGTTGGTGCTGTCTTTGTTAGTGCTTTCATACTTGCTGTTGTTAGTGCTGTCTTTGTTAGTGCTATCATACTTGCTGTTGTTGGTGCTGTCTTTGTTAGTGCTTTCGTACTTGCTGTTGTTGGTGCTGTCTTTGTTAATGCTTTCATACTTGTTGTTGTTGGTGCTGTCTTTATTAGTGCTTTCGTACTTGCTGTTGTTGGTGCTGTCTTTGTTAGTGCTTTCATACTTGCTGTTGTTGGCGCTGTCTTTGTTAGTGCTTTCATACTTGCTTTTATTGGTGCTGTCTTTGTTAGTGCTTTCATACTTGCTGTTGTTGGTGATGTCTTTGTTAGTGCTTTTGTACTTGCTGTTGTTGGTGCTGTCTTTGTTAGTGCTTTCATACTTGCTGTTGTTGGTGCTGTCTTTGTTAGTGCTTTCATACTTGCTGTTGTTGGTGCTGTCTTTGTTAGTGCTTTCATACTTGCTGTTGTTGGTGCTGTCTTAGTGCTTTCATACTTGCTGTTGTTGGTGCTGTCTTTGTTAGTGCTTTCATACTTGCTGCTGTTGATGCTGTCTCTGTTAGTGCTTTCATACTTGCTGTTGTTGGTGCTGTCTTTGTTAGTGCTTTCATACTTGCTGTTGTTGGTGCTGTCTCTGTTAGTGCTTTCATACTTGCTGTTGTTGGTGCTGTCTCTGTTAGTGCTTTCATACTTGCTGTTGTTGGTGCTGTATTTGTTAGTGCTTTGCTTTCATACTTGCTATTGTTGGTGCTGTCTTTGTTAGTGCTTTCATACTTCCTGTTGTTGGTGTTGTCTTTGTTAGTGCATTCATACTTGCTGTTGTTGGTGCTGTCTCTGTTAGTGCTTTCATACTTGCTGTTGTTGGTGCTGTCTTTGTTAGTGCTTTCATACTTGCTGTTGTTGGTGCTGTCTTTGTTAGTGCTTTCATACTTGCTGTTGTTGGTGCTGTCTCTGTTAGTGCTTTCATACTTGCTGTTGTTGGTGCTGTCTTTGTTAGTGCTTTCATACTTGCTGTTGTTGGTGCTGTCTTTGTTAGTGCTTTCATACTTGCTGTTGTTGGTGCTGTCTTTGTTAGTGCTTTCATACTTGCTGTTGTTGGTGCAGTCTTTGTTAGTGCTTTCATACTTGCTGTTGTTGGTGCTGTCTTTGTTAGTGCTTTCATACTTGCTGTTGTTGGTGCTGTCTTTGTTAGTGCTTTCATACTTGCTGTTGTTGGTGCTGTCTTTGTTAGTGCTTTCATACTTGCTGTTGTTGGTGCTGTCTCTGTTAGTGCTTTCATACTTGCTGTTGTTGGCGCTGTCTTTGTTAGCGCTTTCATACTTGCTGTTGTTGGTGCTGTCTTTGTTAGTACTTTCATACTTGCTGTTGTTGGTGCTGTCTTTGTTAGTGCTTTCATACTTCCTGTTGTTGGTGTTGTCTTTGTTAGTGCATTCATACTTGCTGTTGTTGGTGCTGTCTCTGTTAGTGCTTTCATACTTGCTGTTGTTGGCGCTGTCTTTCTTAGTGCTTTCATACTTGCTGTTGTTGGTGCTGTCTCTGTTAGTGCTTTTATACTTGCTTTGTTGGTGCTGTCTTTGTTAGTGCTTTCATACTTGCTGTTGTTGGTGTCGTCTTAGTGCTTTCATACTTGCTGTTGTTGGTGCTGTCTTTGTTAGTGCTTTCATACTTGCTGTTGTTGGTGCTGTCTCTGTTAGTGCTTTTATACTTGCTTTGTTGGTGCTGTCTTTGTTAGTGCTTTCATACTTGCTGTTGTTCGTGCTGTCTTTGTTAGTGCTTTCTTACTTGCTGTTGTTGGTGCTGTCTTTGTTAGTATTTGGACCTTTTTCTCTGGTCCTGTCCCATAAATGGGCTTGTCCAGTAGATTTACACAAATAACAAAAATAAATAAATAAATAATGTCACAAATGTAAAGCTCTAAAGAAAATAGTGTTCTAAGTTCCATTGATATTCACTTATTGGTAAGCGCCTACCTTTAGCATGAACTACCAATGTTCAGTATTAATGCACATTTTAAAGTGAGCTTCACGTGCCTCTTACGTGGCATACATAAGTAAAACATGTTTCTTTATTTCAAAGAAGCAAACCAGTTTAATTTGATGTTTTAGATTTTGTTCATTTTTGGCTTTGTATGCTGTTGATCCTGCTCTGTGCGTATCTCCTCTCTTTTCATTTTATTTAGATTGTGTTTTATTTACTCCCAGGTTCATTGCTGATCACAACAGAGTACTTTGTAGGACTACCCAAACCTCACCATGGTAAGTATATCAGTTTTGAGTAAATTTGCTTCAATAGTTTTGAGGTTTGTGGTGTTTCCTTTACTTTTATGTAAGACTTTTCTCGTAGGCTGCACAATTTCTTTGTTAGTCATTTATTTTACTACTTAGGCATATTTTTACCTCCTCCCCATCTGTCAGGTCCTCTCAGCACACATTTCCCTCAAAGCACCCATGAGTAGATGTTTCTGCACTCTTTGCAACATCAGACTGTGTAAAATGTAAAGTTGGGTTACAGTTCAGTCTGTGTTGGGCATGTTACCTGTTTAGTATAGATATTTAAAACTAAAGAGAATGGAACTGTTCTGAGATCACCTTTAGAAGGAAATGTAGATTAACCTATAACCTTGTGAAAGACGAAATAAGTATTGATGATATATAAGGGTTTGCACCTCTGCAGTCTTACAGACAAAGGAACTGTCTACCAAGAATATCCTCCAAGAGATGAACCTCATATTTATTGAACCAAATCAGTTGGTTCAAAAAGGGAAAGGGAAACTGTCAGTCATGAAATTCAGGTCCTGATGACATTAGATGTTCCTTATACTAATCACTGCTGCTGCAGTAGTCTTAGATATATGGGTTATATTCTGCCAAGGATATAAGAGCTGGCCGGCTTCCAAAGCTTCAGGAAACCTTCCATGTATACAAACTGGTAGCTCACAATGAGCAGACTAAAGGACAAGTTTGAGCACCAACCCCTTCAGAGCTTTACTGCTGCCAAGGAGTCTGCTCCTCTGAGCTTTCAAGGATTGACAATCAGCTTGTGCTGTTCCTTTATTGGGCAGATTCCTTTCAGTCATTTTTGTTTATTACTAATACTTTCTTCTTCAGGAAAGTTATTTTAAAGGTAGGAATTCATGTCTTAATAATGGGCTGTCATGAGACTGTACTATGCTTTTAAACAGGAGCGCTCTTTTTCCATTTCAGTTTAAATACTGTTTAAAGTAACTGAAAACCATTTTTCTCTGGAGAATTTGTTTATTTTACTTTGTGAGAATGGCACAGTATTTTAAAGTGCTTTTTACTGTGTTTGGGAAAAATGGACTTTTAAAGAATTAGTTTTTACTGGCATTTTCTGCTTGTTTTCCCAGAAGCACCATTTTTGGCTTGGCCATGGAACAACCTGTTGGTCCCATGGTTCATCCTTCTTGCAGCCAATAAAGCAAAAGTTAAACAAACAGCCCTTGTCATCACAGCAGGCTAACAATTTGCCCCAGCTGCAGGTGGGTGACTCTTCTGTGGCCATTAGTTGTACCCCACACCACTCATCTTTTACCCAGAACCCTCTGGTGCAGCACCTATAACTACTATGGACCAGGGATTAGCAACATTCTCTATGGCAGTTGGGGACCCCTCAGTGGACATCAGAGAGTCACTCTTGTTGATCTTGGTAGTGGGAATAGGAAAGGCTTTCCTGTTTTGTCAGAATGCTGTACCCATTCCTGGGGAAGTTGCTGCTGCTGCCATTAGTAACACAGTTATCCCAATTGTTCCTGCTAAAAAGAAACAGAAAACCAAGAATATAGCTACTCCTCCTAAAATTTCTTTGTATAGGAGTAGTTTAATGGGTCTGGCTCAGGGTTTAATTCAGGCTATTGATCCTTTTTATAAAATAGTTTCTGGTAAAAAAAGGGGGAGTCCGCCTTCCATGAAGAGAGTCAAGACTCTGAATCTGCACAGTTGGATCAAGGGACAAATGCAGAGTTTTCTCATCAGATTTCTGATCCAGACTCAGAGTAGAACTCAGTTTCTCACTCGCCCCAGGGGGGGGGTTCTTTTTCTCGGGGTCTATTTCTTAACTGTGCCAGTGCTTTCAGTGGGAAAACACTGAGGTTACTCAGTCCCTCAGAAAATACTATGAGTTGTTTCCATAACCAACACCTCCACCTCCAGTTCTGCCAGCTTTGGAGGATGTGTGTTACTGCTTGTAATGTTCCTAGCAGTCAGCTGGCTACCTCTAAAAAGGCAGGAAGGATGTATTAAGTTCATCAATCTTTTAAAGTTTTTATACAGTCTTTCCAAACCTGATCCAGCAGAAATAGCTTTAGTTAATCCTTTTGCTGCTAAAGACTTAGTTAATTCCAATTCTAATGGATGGGAATATTATTGATGAGTATGGGGAAACATGTATGCTTTAGGAACTTTGATCTTCAGAATTCTGATTTGTGAGGCTCATATGTTAAGATTTATTCTGACTAATTGTATAAGTATGAGAACTTTTTTATCTGCAGTTTCTCCTTCTTGCGAGGAAAGATCTGCTTTAAATAATTTAATTTCTTCTATTATTCAAATCTCTTACTCAGTGTTTACAATGTCTATGTGGCTCTGTTGATACTTCTTCAAGACCTATGTCCACTAGTACTGTTTTGAGGATGTCTGCATGGCTGTGTCCTCAGAATATCCCAGATGATGTTAGAAATGAGATTTTAAATTCTCCCTTTCATAGAGATTAGTTGTTTTGGCCCCTCTGCTGCAGAGGTTTTATGAAAGAAGGTAAGCTAATACAGGGAATCTCTTAAGATTTTGCAGCCCTCATTTTCAAAGTTTTCCAAGGGATTCTCTAACTCCTCATCCAGTTTTGGTAAGAAACAAAATAAACAGTCTCAACAAAATACAGGTAAACAGACATTTAAGAAGAAATGGCAAGGGGGTTCTAAGAAGGATTCTAGAAACTCCCAAAACCAAGGACAGTCCAATAAGACAGAATGACTATTTAAGAGACTTTATTCCCCCCTCCCAAAAGTATAAATTTCCATTAGTTTTCTTTGGCAACAGACAGTTTCAGAAAAATGGGTTCTTAAGATCATTCATCATAGTTACAGATGACAATGGGAGGAAATTCCTCCTTTCCAGGGGGTAATTCCTCATCCTCCAGATCAGATTCTTTTGTTTCTACCTGTTCTTCATCACATGCTGTCTCAAGGAATGAAAAAATCAGTTCCTCCTTTCCAGGTAAGGAAGGGGTTTTATTCAAGGATGTATAGTGCCAAAGAAATAAAACACTTGGAGACCAATTCTGAATCTTTCTTTCCTAAACTTGTTTCTGATAGTACCCAAATTCAAAATGATGTTACTTTACAACCTCTTGACTCTTCTTCCCCATTCATGTTTCTGTGTAGCATTAGAGTTAAAAGGTGCTTATCATCACATTCCTACTCATCCAGACTTCTGGGTTTTCTTAAGATTTTGTGTATCTGGATCACATCATCATCTACATCTTTCCATATTTAGATGACTTGAACATCTTTGCAGGGTCTTTTTCAAACTGTCAGGAATCTCTCTTACCCAAGCAGGGATTCCAAGAGAACATTCAAAAGTCTTTTTGACTACTTCACATAGAATTGTGCTCCTGGAATGTCAGCTAGACACCACAGTTCAAAGAACTGTTCTCCCACAGGAAAAAAATGGATCTACATTTAGATCTATTTCTGGAGTTTTCCACTCAGACTTTGGTCACTGCGAGGAATACCTCAGGATTTTAGGTCTCATGGCTTCTATGATTCTCATGATACCCCTGGCAAAATTCCACATGAGAAAGCTACAGTGATATCTGACCTTGACTTTTCAGACCCCAGTGCCAGGGTTTGTCAGACGAGAACTCATTTGGTGGAGACAACAGATATCTCTTAATCCAGGTCTCCCTTTCTCCCTCAGTCACCATAGATGTCTCGGACTTTGCTTTGGGAGCAGTTTCTGGATGGGTAAAAGTACAAGGTGTGTAGTACAGCATGGACAGATGTAAGCAGGTAAATATAAAACAGATGCCTGCCCTGATCAAAGTACTCAACTCTCTGAATTATCTTTGGTCGCCAGGACTTCTTGAGGTTGTGACAGATGATACCACAGTCATGTGGTAGGGGGAACCAGGTTGTCCCCCTCTGCAGACTAGCCATGTTAGCTTAGGATATAGCTTCATAGCACAACCACACTCTACAGGCATCCTACATTCAGTCAGAGCAAAATGATGTAGCTGAGTAGAAAAATGGCAGACTTTCATGAATGGAAACTAGATTGGCGGTCTTCCAAGATTTGATCTATCTGTGGGGAGTTCTTGAAGTAGACTTCTTTGCCTCCTCTCTGAACAATCATTTGGCAAGGTTCCACTCCAGGACTGCAAACAAGAAGGCCTGGAAGACAGTTACCTTTTTGTTTCCTAGGACAGGGATGTTCCTGTATGTTTTTCACACCTTCCACTAACATCCAGGGTACTTCCGAAGATTCAGAAGGAATCCCCAGTGATTACTATGGTTACTTCCTTCTGTCCAGGGCAACCATGGTTATCCCTTACTTTGGAAATGGCCAGGGGCAACTACCACAAGCTTCCTCACAGACTGGATTTACTCACAGAAGAACAGGGTGTTTGATGCACCCCAACATCAATCAATTCAATGGACTGCCTGGATGAGAGGGTCTTAATTCCCTTTAGGTACCTCTTTACTGAGGACATGCAGCAGGTGCTAATGGAACCAAGAAAGCCTGCTACTAGAAAATTGTATATTAGCAAGTGGAAAAGGTTTTCTAGTTGGTGCAACAACATACCCAGCACCCATTCAGGGCTAGATATCCTCTGGCTTTACAATATTTGTGTGATTTACTATCATATGTCCTTTCTTAGTCATCTATCAAGTTTCATCAGCCATGTCAGTATGTTTGCCCACGGATCCTCCTCTTTCGGTGCAATCTCATGTCAGAATGTTGTTGAAAGGGGTTTTGCATATAAGGCTCCAGGAAAACCAGTGGCACCTCCTTGGGATCTTAATTTTGTGTTAGAGAAGCTAGCAGTTGCTCAATTTGAATCAACTAACCTGGAAAACAGTTTTACTGAGTGTGTTGATCTCTGCAAGAAGGGTATCTGAGATGCAAGCTTTTATACTGAATCAATCTTATCTCATTTGCCATGGGGACAGGGTTCTTTGAGAGCTAATCCTTTTTATGCCTAAAGTAGTATATGAGTTTACTTTCAGCCAAACAATCCATCTTTACGTCTTCTTTTCTGAATCCAAAAATGCAGGAGAAAAGATACACCACACCCTGGATGTCCACAGACAACTTGGGTACTATCTTGACAGAACTAAATCTTTCAGATCTTTAGATCAATTGTTCATTTCTTGTGAGGGTAAAAAGAAGGGACAACCTGTGTCAAGAGAAGACTATTTCAAAATGGTTGTCTAAGGTTTACTATCCTCATCACAACAAAACTACTCCAAGCAGGGTCAAGGCCCACTCTACTAGGGCCTTGGCTTCAACTAAGGCTTTTTCGAAAGGATTGGATTCTATAAGTATTCTAGAAGCAGCAACCTGGTCCTCTGTACATACTTTATCAGAGCACTATAACCTTGATTCCTTCTATAGGTCTAGATTAGGCTTTACTAGGATCATTCTCCAGGGGCTCCAGGATCCTTCCCTTTCCACCTCCAAAATGTAGTTAGCTAGGGTAATCTACCCATATTGTTAAGGCTACTGCAGCAGTGATCATTCGAACACCTACTGAAATGGTTTACGTACACAACTGTACTTTCTTCAAAGGTGGGAGAAAAAGTAAGGAGTACTGAGGACAACTTGTCCTCCTTTGAATTTTGCTATCAGGCAAGGAGCCAGAGGGAAAGGAAGAAAAGTGTAAGGTTTTTCCCTGGCATAATGGGAGAATATGTTCTTCATCAGCTCAATCCTGTGCTGGTATGCAGCATGGAAAAGAGAAAAAAATCAAAGTCTAAGTGGAGATTAGTCTCAGACTGAGTATGAGAGAAATACCCCAGCTTATCACCCAGTGGCAGGATTAGTCTCAGACTGAGTATGAGAGAAATACCCCAGCTTATCACCCAGTGGCAGGATTAGTCTCAGACTGAGTATGAGAGATATACCCCAGTTTATCACCCAGTGACAGGTTAGTGTCAGAATGAGTATGAGAGAAATGCCCCAGTTTATTTATTTATTTTTATTTTTATTTTATTTTATTTTACATTTGTTGACCCGGCTAGTCCAACTGGATATATGTCCATTTTCAGTAGAGGCCCGGGGAGAAAATCTCCAAAATTACATAATTAAAACATTTCCAATATGTTAAATTGAATCTAAAATAAGCAAAAAAACAACAATATATTAGCAACCAAAAGGAAAAACAGCTCCAATTACATAGGTGTAGCCAGGTGAGAAAGACTACAAGATATATCCATTGAGAATAAAGCTGACAATTTGTTTAGCCTAAAAACTTCATTAAATAAACAGAGTTTCAACAGGATATCAATGAGAGGTAGAATAAGGAGATAGACAGGGGTAGGTCTGTTAAGCAGGTTGTTAAATAAAGCCCTCAGAGAAGGGCATATGAGATGAGTCAGGGCTGGTAAGAAAAGGGGAGTAGAATTATTTAATTGAGACAGAGTATTTAATTGAGACAGAGAGTTTAAATACTTCTTGTTACTAGAAAAAGTCACATACTTGCAGGGTGATACTGAGAAAGTACAAAGGAAGTTGGTAAGAATAAGGACATGGAGGTGATAGGCAAGAAAGAGACAGCAGGTCAGTCAGGATTTGTACAAGGGCAAAGCCACTGGGATAGAAGGAAAGTTCTTAGTTGTTTCTTAAAAATGGGTGTTGATGTAAGTGTTGTAAGATTAGATGGGAGTTTGTTCCAGTTAGTTCCAACAAAGTTCAAAAATAGGCAGTCCCCAGATTTATTGTTGGATTTAATGGAGTCTACTAGTAGCTTGCTTGCTGAGCACAGTGTTGTAAGATTTTTTATAAGGTTTGATAATGTTACAGAGTATGGGAGAGTTTATTGGATGATATAAGATCTTATGGGTAATTATAAGTTGCTGAAGAAGAAACTGATTGTGTAATTCCAGCCATCCTAGTTGTTTAAGGTTTTGGCAGTGATGGGTACGAAATGCGGAACCAGTAGCAAATCTAGCTATGTTATTATATGAGGTTGACAGTTTGTTCAGATTGCTTTTGGAAAGGTTAGAGTAGATGGGAGAGGCATAGAGAAGGGTGGATATAAGGTGTGTCTGGGCAATAGTGGTCCTAGCTGAGGGAGTAAGAAAGGTTTTAAGCCTGTAAAGGGAACCAAGTTTTCTATTTACTGATTTAAGGGTCAAATTAATGTGTGAGTCAAAATTAAGATTATTGTCAATTGTTACACCCAAAAGTTTGGTGGTTGTGTCTGGTGTTATTATAGTTCCATTTTTGGATGTAACTGTGAAACAGATAGGGGAAGAGTTTTGAGTTGGAGTAAACAATAATAACTTAGTTTTGTTAGGACTGAGGAGTAGACGGTGGTTGTGAACCAGTTTTCAACTAAGGTAAACATATTTTAGGTATTGGTCTGCAGTTTGGTAGCGGAGTCAGCGACATAGATTAGTGTAGAGTCATCGGCATATTGTAAGGTGGTGGTTAGAGGAAGTGAAGCACTCAGATCATTAATAAAGATGGAAAAAAGGAGAGGCCCCAAGATAGATCCTTGTGGAACTCCCAGGGTGATGGGGAGTTGAGAGAATAAGCTACTTTCCCAGAGAACTGCTTGTTTTCTATTCTCTAGGTAGGATTTGAACCATCTGAGGGCTTGAGTATCAAGTGACAGTGATTTCAGTATATCTAACAATAACTGATGGTTAACCATGTCAAAGGCTTTGGAGAGGTCTAAGAAGAGTGCTGAGGCAAGTAGGTTGCTGTTATGATTCTTATTAATACAGTCAGTAAAGGTTAAGAGTGCAGTTGTGGTGCTATGAAAAGGCCTGACGCCATGTTGGCAATCTGCTAGTAGGTGATTTTGGAGGAGATGATCAAGTAATTGCTGATGGATACATTTCTCCATAATTTTTGCTAATGGAGAGAGAAGGGCTATGGGATGGAAATTTGATAGATCTTTTGAGTTACCTCCCTTGTGGAGTGGGATAATATGAGAGACTTTCCAGATGGCTGGGATGGTACCTTCAGTAATGGTTCTTTTTATTAGAATAGAAATAGGATAGGCAAGTGCTTCAGCTGCCATCTGTAAAAATTCAGCAGGAATGGCATCTGTTGAAGGAGTACATGGTTTGAGTTTACAAAGTAAGGAAAGGATAAAAGAAGTTGGAACTGGCTGGAGCTGAAATATGGGGGATTTATTGATATAAGAAAGTGGCTCAGTAGTGTTAGTATGTGAGAGGGACTTTGCTAAAGATTGCACTGTTTCAGAAAATAATTTGTTAAAAGTGTCAGTAATTTGGTTGGGTGAGTTCTGAGTAATATTAGAAGGGGTGGGAGTTTTAGCATGTCCAGGATGGAGTAGTTTATTTATGCCTGACCAGAATTTTTGAGGGTTTTGATTTTGCGTTTGTTGGAGTTTTAGGTAATAGTTTTTTTTTTTGTCAAGGAGTATTAATTTTTTTGTCAAATTTCTAAGTTGCCTAAAGTTTTGATGGTCGGTTGGGTTTTTGGTAGTTCTCCATTTGTCCTAGATTTTATTTCTCAGCAGTATTTTCTGCCTGGTCTCTTTTGAGAGACAGGGGGCAGGTTTGTTCCTAGTTCTGACCCTACGGGAGGGGGCATGGTGGTCTAGGATTTGCAAAAATGTCTTATTAAAATAAGAGATGGCTTAATCAAGAGGCAGGTACTTTAGGGGTGACCAGTTACAGGCTTTCATCTCAGCTTGGTAGCTAATTAGGTCTAGATTTTTCTTGCTACGAGTTATTCTATAGTTTATCACCCAGTGGGAGGGTTAATCTCAGAAAGAATATGTGAGAAATTCCACAGCTTATCACCCAGTGGCAGGTTAGTCTCAGACTGAGTATGAGAGAAATACCCCAGCTTATCACCCAGTGGCAGGGTTCATTACAGACTGAGTATGAAAGATATACCCCAGCTTATCATCCAGGGGCAGGTTAGTCTCAGATGGGTATGACAGAAAGGCCCCAGCTTATTACCCAGTGGCTAGATAAGTCTCAGTTTGAGTATAAGAGAAATGCCCCAGCTTATCACCCAGTGCCAGACTGGTATACTTGTGTCCCTCTCTGTAGTCCATGAACCATACCATGACCTGGGTGTCTGACAGAGACAGAAGATATCTGGCCACGGTTATTATTCCAGAGCGTGTGTGTGTGTGTGTGTGTGTGTGTGTGTGTGTGTGTGTGTGTGTGTGTGTGTGTGTGTGTGTGTGTGTGTACGTGTGTGTGTGTGTATGTCAGACAGTCTGTGAGATTACATCATTAAATATCGACAACACAAAATATGACCACTCAAAATAATGAAATAATCCTGAATGCATAAGATATTGAACCACACAACACAAAGACAGGCAGGCAGAATGCTAAACATATCCTAAATACCCCTCACAGTAAGGCAACACTAAATAAAGTTTTTTTTTTTTGCATGTGGCAAGGATTTTCCTCTCACATGAACAGTTGTTTGTTGACATTTTCATTGTCAGCCTTTTGTGATCAGTTTTGTTGCTGTCAAAGCTGGTGATTTGTTGACCAAAGTGATTCCATATGCATATATGATATTTTACTTGTGTTTTTGCAGGCTGCATGCAGACATATACATGTTTAATTTGTTAATGTTTTCTTTCATTTGTTTTTCTAGGAATGACTCTTTAAGTGCTTTGATGGAAGAAGCATTTAAGAAAGTAATGTAAGTAGCTTTATTGTTTTCATTCATTTCCTTGTTTTGGAAATGTTTGCATACTTTTAAAGGATAAAACTGTATTCTGCTACCCATGTTACTTGCCATCTCATGTAGCTGCTTTTTATGGGATATAAAACATCTCAAGTTCTGAAACATAAAGAGGTTAACCATAGCAAATTCACTCTGAGGTAAGGAAGAAGTGTTGTCTACAGAAAGTGAAAACAAACACATATTTGCTACTGAAAACCAACAAACAAGAATTTTAAATATTTCATTTGGGGAAAGGAGATAACTTGCAAAAGAAAAATTATTTTAGTTATTGGCTATTCTGGGGTATTCCTGAGAAATCGTTGGGGACAAAATGTGAGGTCTAAAAGCTTAACTATAACTAAACGGACCAATCAAAAATTGCTAAACACGGAGCTTCTTGTGTTCCGCATTAAACACGAGAAGCTCCGTGTTGACCTGATTGATATACCGATATACGTATCGGGCCAATCAAAATAAGCTAAACGGAGCTACTTGTGTTGAATCACGGGCTGCAATGCATTAAACACAAGAAGCTCCGTGTTTAGTCTGATTCAATACAAATCATAAGGCTTATAGTTTGGTTTGTTGTTTTTAAGTTCTAAATACCTTGAACCTGTAGAATAATTTTAAAAGCAAATGTGCAGATAGAAAATATTCATTG
>NC_056728.1:30338947-30386447 GCF_019279795.1 Protopterus annectens | reverse complement strand
TTAATGCAAGAACATACGTGCAATCGTCAGTGATTTGCCAGAAAACCACACAGTCTTTAGAAGGCTTAATTGAAAATTGTGACGTGTCCTTGCAGTACAAGCCACCCCTGAGACATTCTGATTGTGGGGTTGCTTGCTTGCCAGAAACACATTCCTGTAGATATTATCACCTGATGTTGACTAACACAGTCAGAGTGAAAGTTATGGAGACACATTACCACATTTATGTTTGCCGAGGAGTGTTGTCCCGTTAACAGAAAAGTACCATATTTTTTACTTGTTTATTTTTTAACATTTTTTTTAAGTTTTTAATATTTTAATAGATTAGATTTGGTCATTTTCTGGTATACATGCAGACAAGTTCTTATTTTATGCAGTATTTAATTTGAAGAGTGTTAAATAGATTACTTAAATAGATTATTTAAATAGTTCACTCAAGTTGTTTTTATTGGATTATTGGGAAAGTTGTTTTATTGGTAGTTCATGGCTGATCTTTGTATAAATGGAAGGATTTTGTACTGCTGTTTTACATCTGAAGAAGTCTGAATTGTGGATGAAAATGCTGTAATACGTTAATGCTTTTATGTGTTATTGCTGACTAATGAAGTCTGTTGTTAACTCGGTCGAGTGTTGGGCAGTCTGTCCAAAGTGCCTTTCTTGGTGATTATTAGTTCTGTTTGACTTGGGTTCTTTTTCTCCTCATTTTCAATTGTAGATGTGTGTGTGTGTGTGTGTGTGTGTGTGTGTGTGTGTGTGTGTGTGTGTGTGTGTGTGTGTGTGTGTGTGTGTGTGTGTGTATATATATATATATATATATATATATATATATATATATATATATATATGGGTTCATGTCAGTACATCGACAAGTGAGAACATCGACATCCACTTCACCGACATCGAAACTGCAAATCACGGACATTTAACAGGTAAGAGGTTTAAATTTCGCTAATCATGCGTACCATGGTTTAGTAAGTGTGGCAGTGTTATGCATGTGTGGTAGGCATGATTAGCAAAATTTAAACCTCTTACCTGTTAAATGTCCGTGAATTTAGATTATTTCATGTGTTGTCGAATATATATATATATATATATATATATATATATATATATATATATATATATAGATAGATAGATAGATATATTTGTATATGTCTACCTCTTGTCTGTCTAGCCATATATGTATGTAGCTGTATGTGTGTATATACATATAAGTATACACACACACACACATGCACAAACACAGACACACACACACACACACACACACACACACACACACAGATGTAGTTTCGTGTTACACTTATTTATCCAAGTTGATTATAATGTGTTTTTGTTTTATGGAAGAGAATGGTAATCCAAATGTTGCATCAGCTTCTTTTTAGCTATATGTAATGAAAAGAAGCAAAGGTATTGTTGTTGTCTTTCGGCTTTTCCCGGTTAGGGGTCGCCACAGCGGAACTCCGGTTTGCTTATGATTGGCAGTAGATTTTCACGGTGCCGAGTTGCCAGCTCGATGCCCAACCTTCAACGAAGGCACGCCCATTCACGCATGTCTTTCGGAATGCCACTCAACCCACGGGGAGAACATGCAGACTCCACACAGATGGCACTCCCCGCACACTAGCTGAGAATCGAACGGGAGCACCTCTTGCTGTGAGGCAACAACGCTACCGCTGCACCACCGTGGATTAAGCCAAGGTATTGTAAATCTATAAAATACTCAAAATATTGCAAACTGCTAAAGAAGTCAGAGATATTGTAAATCTATAAAATACTCAAAATATTGCAAACTGCTAAAGAAGTCAGAGCGTTATTCTAAGTGTGCATAATGTGACTTATTCACAGAAAGTGATCAGAGACCGAAAAGCTAGTATGTGTAATATAAACTGATGTTATTTCAAGGTTCTCTAACATTGTATTCTCAGGACATGCTGTTTCAGTTATAAGATTGTTTATAAGCTATTGTACGTGTTTTTCTAATGTACAACTAAAGATAGTGGAATGGACTATATGCATCTAGTGTACTTTTAACCTAAGTGGACTTTAACTTTACTGGGGACATCTGACATATGGCTTCAACATTCCAGTTTTTTTTAGTAAAGCTGTTGTTGAAGGCATGTCTCTTACCTCTGTCTCTAACCTACAGTCATTACTGAATGTTTACTTAAACTTGTACAAATTATATCTCACCTGCTGAGCTGCTGAATAAAAATAAAATAAGTATATCCTGGCACACACACCTTGTCCATTCATTTAAATGTTTCTCATTCTCTCACCACTGCATGATCTGTTTCAGGAAGGAGTTATTCCAAGTATTTGGTGAAACTGGTGTAAACAGATCCTGGGAAATTTCCATCATGGACATTTCTGCTGGATTTGTTAGCATTTCAACATCAAAAATCATTACATTTTTCATCTTGTATGCTCTAACTAGCTGCAGCGGGCATTAAATGCATTAATTCAAGGACCCACAAGTACTTAATGGTAATCCTAATCAGAATTTCTTTACAATATGCCTTTCAGGCCTACTATATTCTTTCAGTTGTACACCCTCCACAGTTAAATCTTTTTTTGTGGGTCCCCAAAATACAGTCACATCAAGGCATTCTGTATGTGGGAGAGACAGATCTTTGGTTCAAATTATAAAGTGACCACAATCAGTATAAGGCATCACCCATCTCATCCTGGGAAAGCCAAAGTCTGTAACATTAGTACTTACCGACCAAGCGCTGACAGGATAATAAGTTTTAGTTACTTCTTATAAGATAAGTCACAAAACTGGAAATAGTAACCAGTCAAGAATCTATATACTTAGTGATGTAATTTGACAAGGGTGTGATGGTGACATCATAATATAAAGTAGAAGGGCACCTACATTGCCCTAAGCTAGTACTGCTGTTGCCAAGGCGACTTTATGTATTCATGCAGTTAAGTCATCAGTGATGAAAGGAGACAGATGATGCCAGATGACATCATAATATAAAGTGGGCAGGTACCTACACTGTCTTACACAGGTTTATTTATTTAAATTTTGTAGCAATTTTCAGAGGGGCTCAGAAAAAATAACAGAACCATAAGATTAAACTATATCAAGGAAGTACAATTACAGGATATTCTTGGCCAAAGAATGCTAATACAATGTATAATACATAAGTTCAAGAAAATAATTTGTCCCTCATGCTATTGTAAGCATTGAATACACACACACACACACACACACACACACACACACACACACATATATATATATATATATATATATATATATATATATATATATATATATACTTATATATCTGTATATATGTGAATTAGCAGGATATTTGAATCATTGATAACATACACAACATGGGGATCATTATTATAATGAGGAAATTGTATGTATTGCTTTTGTTTACTAGGAATGTCTGACTGTGCTCAGGACCCATTTTCAGCAGAGGCCTGAGGTGAAAAGGTCCAGTACAATATAATACAATACAAATGAACATTGATAATGACATCTAACATGAATAGTCTGCATTTAATCCTGGGATGTGGTAGTTTTATACAGTAATTAATTAGTAAATAAAAGCTTGTTGGAGAATATGTAAAAAATGGTAAGCAAGGAGCAGCATATATAGGTAAGCAGTGGGAAAAACGATTTCCTGTGAAAAAAAGTTGGAAAATCACAAAGTAAGACTTGTAGGAAAAGAAGAGTATTAAAAGTAGAAAACTTTAGAAGTGTGTTAAGTGAAAACAGTATTTAAGTAAAAAACTTTGAAAGTTATATCAGAGATTTTAACAGAACTAGTAGCAGAACATCAGCAGGAATTTAGCTAACTGTAACTGCACATCCAGGGTAACACAGTGTGTTACTGAGGTGGATTTTACAGGTGTTTCTGATGGAAGTAACTTCTAAGTCTGCAGGTATGGTGTTACTTCAGGTTAGTGTTTGAAATGACTATCTGACTGCTAGATGGACTTGTTGTGAAACAGAATCATTAAGCTGTGAACCCTGCATGCAGTAAACACCGAACTATGGTGATCCAGCCCTTATGAGAAACTATAGATATCAAAGTACATATAAAAAGTACTAGAAGCAAGTTCAGTCTGAATAACCAGAACTCTGATTATTAATCTATGAGCTGTATATAATGAAATACATGCAAATATTGTCCTAGAAATGTATATTCTAGTCTTCAGAAATGCATTTAAAATATATTCAGTCATTGCCCACGTTTGTCGCTTAAATATCCTCTTTCGTGTTGCAGATTCCTTGTTTTGTTTTTTTTTTTTTTAATACGTATTCTCTCTAGACAGTATATGTATCCTATTTTAACACTTGTCCTTTCACCTTTCTTAATTTTATAACTCCCTTGCATAATTCTTTATCTCTTCATTCATTACTTTTAAAAACTTTTCCCTCCCCATATGTCCCATTTGTTTCCTTTACATATGTACCCTTTCTTTATTAAAAAGTAACATATTAAATCTGGTCCAGGTCTGCTCTGTGTCAGAGGTGTAGCTGGGGTGGGGTAAAGGGGAAAGTTGCCCTGGGTGCAGCGTGGTAGAGGGTGCAATCGACAGTAGAGGCATTCAGTTTCTGCTTGCACTGCATTTGACGTCTTGTCTGAAGTGCATCATCACTCTGTGTGTGTAGTATACGGAATACCAACATTCAGAAATAAATAATTATATTGGCTGCATCATGGTCAGAGCTGGATCACTCATTTCTCTTGAGTATTGTGTTGGCCTATAGCAGGTCACTTGTTACAATTATAGCAAGTGTTTTCATACAGTTTAAAGAAGCACTCTTTGGTTTGTTCTGCAAGTATAAGAGGACTTTTTTTTTCCTTTCTCCTCAGTATTATAGTAGAGTACCAGGCTAATGACCCTAAAGGGCCTGTTTATGCCTAGACATGCTACCCAATAATATTAGATAGGTATTGGTCTAATAGGTTTTGTTGGGTGAGTACATATGACTTTAGAATGAGTGCTCAAGCATGTACAAGCTTCCACTCTCCAAAAGAGGCCAGGTGCTAGACAAGGGGTATAGTTATAGCCCCATATTCATTGATTCAAGTATTGCTTTAATAAATGTAGGGAAAAACTCTGCTTCACATGGATGAGAAGCCTGTTCCAGAGAAGGGGCAGCCTCTGAGACACCTACCTGTCTCTCCAGTATGTCTTATTTTATGTTGCAGACAAGGTTTACGTCCCTGGATCAGGTGTTTCTGTTGCTGTTTGTTTTATAAAAGTTCAACAGGTCCGTTAATTCTGCATCAAAGGATGCTTTGTTGGCCAGGCATAGGTGGCCTCTCTCTGGTGCAGACTGAGTATAAGGACATGGCTTTGAGATAGTCCACATAGGACTTGTTTTCTACACCATGTATTCTTTTTGTGATGAACCTTTGTGGACACTCCAGTTGTTGCATATGTCTGGCCAGGTACATACTGAAGGGGGCGCTGTACTCAGTGACTGGTCTTATGAGAGCAGAGTACAGTGAAAGGATGACATGTTTGGATCTAGATGCCATACCCAGGTACATACTGAAGGGGGTGCTGTACTCAGTGACTGGTCTTATGAGAGCAGAGTACAGTGAAAGGATGACATGTTTGGATCTAGATGCCATATCTCTGTTTATAAGTTGTGCAACATAAAATTATTTCCTCACTACAGCAGACACATGAAAGTCAAACACCAAATCGCTGTCTATGTGCATTCCCAAATCTCTGACTATAAAGTCTACTTTTAGGGGTGTTCTGACTACAAAGTACACTTTTAGGGGTGTACTGTCACTGTAGTTTGATGGGTGGCCATCTTTCCAAAAGATAACATGATGGTATGATGCACGTTTTGGCACTGAGTTTTAGACTGTGACTCTGGCATCAGTTATTGGCCTGTGTTATACTTTTTTGGAGGATGTTTGTGTCTTGGAGGGAATCAGTGACTACTCCTGCTTTGTAGTCATCTGTGAACTTCATCATCCAGAGGTCCTTGACGTTAGCCTTGACCTCAGAGAAGGAGATGCCAAACAGGATATTCTCCAGCACTGAGCCCTAAGGCACCCCACTAGTAACTGGCATTTTGTGGAGGTAGACTTCCCTATTCTAACTTCTTGGGTCCTGTCTGTAAGCCATCTGGCTATTCATCTGGTGATGTAGGGGTTTATACCAGGTTTAGTGAGCTTTTCAGCAATGCCTGAGTGGGGTATTGTGTCACATGCCTTGGCCAAGTCAAGCTAGGCAGTATGCATCATTTTGCCCTCATCCATTGTTTTGGTGGTCTTCTCAAAGAAGTCCATCAGGTTGAGAAGTTAAGACCTATCCTTGATAGCCCTGACCTGATTTGAGTCGAATGTTTGTACTGTACCTGTATTGTCATTTAGGATACTCATGATTATTCTTGCGATAGTGGAAAATGTGGAAAATGAAGTATGTAATCAGAATCAGTGACAGACTCAGGGTAGTCAGGCTTTTGGGGCAATAATTTCCTAGGTCCATGCATGGCCCGTGAGTTGAGGACCCAGTCTATTCTGACTTATACCAGGGATCCATGGTAACAGTGATAGGGGTCTACACTTCCCTGTTTGTTTCATCAACATACAGAAAATCTTGCACAGCTGATCAAACTGTACCAGCTTTTCCTGAATGAGATCACAGTACAGTGGAGAGTGGGAAATGTGCCCTTTCCCCACTGTAGTGTGATCTCAGAGTTGGTATATATATATATATATATATATATATATATATATATATATATATATATATATATATATATATATATATATATATATATATATATATATATATTTAGTAAAGTGTGGAGAGTACAGTCTCCCACATAGGAGGTGTAAGGGAATTTGCCCCTTGCAAAAAAAAGTTTTTTTGTTTTTTTTTCCAACATTTTGTTGCTCGAACATCTGAGTTTGAGCATTTGTGTTTTGGTGTTATGACATTTCATTGAAATGTCATGCATATGTGCCCTGCATAAAAAGCACAGCAGCCATTTAGCAGTAAGCTACTGGCTGGCTGGTATTCATTTGCTAGACTAGGTAACCTGGGATAGCATTGTTGAGAAAAAGATGGACGTAAACCCAAATAATGTGCCAAACATGAACTAAGTATTGCTACATCAAATAAAAGTTGGAATGTGGAATGTGGATTAGAAGTGGATGACATTATGATAAGGAGGAGACTGAATTGTCTATGTATCTAGGAGACAGGTTGGAAGGATAGCGGAGTAAAGTCTCTTGGCCTGAGATGCAGAATCTACTGTTCAGGGGGAGGAAAGATTAAAAAATGGTATTGCTATTATAGTGGGGAAGACTCTGTGGAAAAGTGCGGTATGTAATCAGAATCAGTGACAGACTCATAGCAATCCGAATCCAGTGTAAAGGCAGCACAGTATTCTCAGTCTCAGCCTGTGCTTTACAGCAGGGCTTTGTTGCCGGGGTCAAGATAGCATTTCAGGCAGTAGATGCAGGACCTGTTCGATAAAGCTGGACGAAATGAGTTGGTCTTGAAAATGGAGTAACTGAAAGCTTGTACTAGGATAGACACAACCGAATATGAGGGAAAAAATTGTGGTTGAGCCAGGTATGGAAATAAGATATATCATACCTCTCAGCTGTACAGATTTTAGCAAAATGTCCAGATTTTTGCCTCATATTTTCGGTCCATTTTTCATAAAATTGTGGTTTTGTGGCAAATCATCGGCAAGTCATTAAATACTGAAGTCAGAAAATAATTACAAACATTTGATTTTAGGGCTTCTTAACCTGCAGAAAATTCATGCTAACAAAAATCTGTTATTCTATCAACATTCTAAGCTTGTAAGAGCAATATTTAAAATTTGTCCCTATTCTTGGACCTTTGTCCCCCCGTTAATTTTTGCTTTGTCCAGATTTTTTACTCTAAGAGGTTGAGGGGTATGAGGTAAGAAAAGCTGGTGGTAGAATGCAGATGTCCAGGAAGAATTGCTGGGGGTGTGGGAGCTAGGAATGATGGACCAGATTAAGAAGGTATACTGTTTAGCTAACAAAGATACTAAGAGAGTATTTGCAATAGCAAAGAACAAGCCTTCTGGAAGGTGACTCACCAAATGACACTAAGAAGCCCTATCATTCTATAAGGCAAAGACAGAAAGATGAAGAAAAAGTCACCAAACACCATTGTTAAGGGGCACCAGAGCAATCTGCTTGCTGGTCCAGTGGGCAACAAGGGCTGGTGGAAGGAGTACTTCAAGAAGCTTGTAAGCAAAGAAAACCCAACAGAAGCTGCACTGCCACATACACAGCCTACAATGAAAGATGAAGGGGCAACCACCCTAGATGAAGTATAAAGAGCAGTAAAGAAAATTATGTTAGGGAAAAGCAACACAGATGAAGTCATGGCAGACACGATCAAGATCTTAGATGTGTTAGGGGAGAAAAGTCTCCGAGAATGTTCAGCTCAGCATGGAGAGAGAGGCGTATCCCAGATGACTGGAGAATAAGCATTCTCATGCCAGTGTAAAAAAGGGGGGATCTTGACAACTGTAGGCAGTACAGAGGTATCAAACTCGTGTTACACTGCATGAAAGTGCTGCAGAGGGTGACTGATGAATGAGCATGCAGTGTAGTAGAACCTAAGATGTGAGAAGAGAAGTTTTGACTCAAATCAAGATGCAGCACAACTGGCCTAATGCTTGCAGTGAAACAGATACTGGAGAAGAAGCTGGAGATGAAGGAGTCCAAATGGACATTTCTAGACTTGGTGAAAACATATAAAAAGGTCGTAAGAAAGATGATTTGGGTAGTCCTATGATTTCCCAAAGTCCCAGAAGCATTGTTACACTTAGTGCAGGCTATGTACAACAACCCAGTGACACAAGTATAAACAACCGTTTGAAGTGACAAGAGGAATTGCCAGTGAAAGTGGGTGCACATCAGTGGGGTTCAGTGTTGAACACGCTCACATTCATATTAGTGATGGACTATACCACAAAATGGGTTAGAGGGGACAGGTCAACCAAGCTGCTGTATGAAGATGGTGCAGTTCTACAAACATGCACTGAGGAGGAACTTCAGCAAATGATAGGTGAGCGGAATGCAAAACTGTACGGGCATGGAACTTAACGGTCATGGGGTGAAGCTGGGTGCAACAATGACAGTGGTCATGCAATGAATATGGAAACCAGATGAAGCTGAAAACTAAGATAAAAGGGAAAATTGTGAGATAGTTTAAAAACTTCAAGTATCTGGGAGAGGTGGTTGAAGAGAAAGGAAGTCTGAATGAAGATGTCATAAGCTAGAATCAAAGATGTTGCAACCAACTGCCACAAAATGTTAGGGATAGAGTGTGGCAGATGAAGGCCAAAATGTCAAGGAAACTGAAAAGTAAGGCCAAAAAACAGAGGGATGACCCTGCTTCTGTATGGTACAGAAACCTGGGCAGTAACAGCAGAATTGTTGAGGGAGCTTGAGTTGACAGAGATGAATTACCTGAGATCATGGGTAGTACAGGATACACACTGTTGGACAGATGAAAAAATGAAGCCCTTTTACAGCAGAAACCAAAATAGTCTTAATTTCAGAGAAAGTCAAGGAGAACAGATTACTGGGGCTTGGTAATAGGCAGAAAAGGAGATCATATGATTTGGTAAAACATATTTGGGAGAGACAGGAAGAAAACAAGAGGAAATAAGGACATCTAGTCAAGGCATTGATGGATTGTCTTAAACCAAGCCTGCAGCCAAGAGCCATGACTGTCAAAGAAAGTAGCAGAGATATATTTTTAGCCTCTGAGACTATAGCTAGGTATGGGAAAGCTAAAACATTTTTCTCATATCCACAGGTATGTGATAGATCTGAGAATTCTAACAACAGCTCCTGTCCGGACAAATAAGACATGTGTCTTCTATTCTTTCAACGTTACCAAAATTTGTGAAATCATGAAAAAGAACTGGCATACCTAACAGCAGATGACAGCATTAAAGAAGTGACGGGGGGTGCACCCAGGTTTTGTTTAAGAATCGGAAATCTTTCAGACATCTTTTATGTTATAAAGGTAATTTTACTTTGTGCGTCTGTTCACAGTCTGCAGGGACCTACAGTTGCAGGACTTGTAGTGTATGTAAATATGTAATTATACTTCATGTGTCCATTCACAATGTGTAGAGATCTACAACTTCATGACTTGTAGTGTATGTAAATATGTAATTATGCTTCGTGTGTATGTTCACAATGTGCAGGGACCTAGAGGTGCAGGACTTGTAGTGTATGTAGATATCTAATTGTACTTTTGTGTCTGTTCACAATGTGCAGGGACCTACAGCTGCAGGGCTTGTAGTGCATGTAAACATGTAATTATACTTTTGTGTCCATTCACAACTTACAAGGACCTGCAGCTGCACAACTACCAGTGTATGTAAATATGTAATTGTACTTCATGTGTGTGTTCACAATGAGGAGGGACCTGCAGCTGCAGAACTTGTAGTGTATGTAAATATGTAATTATACTTTGTGTTTATTATTTATTTATTTAGTTATTGACATTTGTTAACCGAGTTAGTCAGGCTGGACCAGGAGCTCATTTTTAATGGAGACCTGAGGAGAAAAGCTCCAGTTACACACAGTTTACAGTATATGAACACATTCACACTCCAAGGTAGTAAAATTAAAAATAGAGAACACCAAGAAATATAGACGAAGGTATATACACATAATAATAAACAAGTAGCTATGTGCAAAATATACAAAACATATACAGCACATTGAGCTTTCAATAGTGAGGGATTGGATTTACCAGATAAATCCCTAGTAGTGATGAGCAGAGACTAAAACATACATACATGTGGTGGAAATGAAATACAAGAGTGTGGTGGAGTTAGGAAGGTAGGTAGTTTCTGTTCACAATGTGCAGGGACCTACATCTGCACAACATCTAGTGTCTCTAAATATGTAATTATACTTTTTTGTCTGTTCTCAACTTCTAGGGAGCTACAGCTGCAGGACTTGTACTGCATGCAAATATGTAATTATTCTTTGTGTGTCCATTCACAGCATGCAGGGACCTACAGCTGGAAGACTTGTGTATGTAAATATGTAATTATAGTCCATGTGTCCATTCACAATGTGCAGGAACCTACACCTGCAGGACTTGTACTGTTTGTAAATATGTAATTATATTTCATGTGCAGGGACCTGCAGCTGTAGGACTTGTGTATACAAATCTGTAATTATACCTTGTGTGTTTATTCACAACGTGCAGGGTCATACATGTGCAAGACTTGTAGTGCATGTGAATATGTAATTACAGTTCATATGTTCATTCACAACGTGCAGGGACCTGCAGCTGCAGGACTTGTAGTGTATGTAAATATGTAATTATACTTCGTGTGTCCATTCACAATGTGCAGGTACCTACAGCTGCAGGACATGAAGTGTATATACATATGTAATTATACTTCATATGTCCATTCACAACATGCAGGGACCTGCAGCTGCAGGACTTGTAGTGTATATAAATATGTAATTATACTTTGTGTGTCCATTCACAATCTGCAGAGAAGCACAGTTCCACAACTTGTAGTGTATCTAGATATGTATTTGTACTTTTGTGTCCGTTGTCCGTTCACAAAATGCAGGGGCCTACAGCTGCAGGACTTGAACTGTATGTAAATACGTAATTATATTTTGTGTGTCGGTTTACAACGGGCAGGGACCTGCAGATGCAGGACTTATAGTGTATGTAAACATGTAATAATACTGCGTGTGTCCATTCACAACATGCAGGGGCCTATAGCAGCAGGGCTTGTAGTATATGAAAATATGTTGATGTGTCCATTCGCAACATAAAGAGACCTACAGCTGCAGGACTTGTAGTTTATTTACATATGTAATTATACTTCGTCTGTCCATTCACAACGTGGAGGTACCTACAGTTGCAGGGCTTGTAGTGTATGTAAATATGTAATTATACTTCATGTGTCCATTCACACAGTGCAGGGACCTGCAGCTGCAGGACATGTAGTTAATGTAAATATGTAATTATACTTTGTGTATCCATTCCAAATGTGCAGGGACCTGCAGCTGCAGGACTTGTAGTGTATGTAAATATGTACTTATACTTTGTGTGTCCATTCACAATCTGCAGGGAAGCACAGTTCCACAACTCATAGTTTATGTAGATATGTAATTGTACTTTTGTGTTCATTCACAATGGGCAGGGACCTGTAGCTGCAGGACTTGTAGTTAATGTAAATATGTAATTATACTCCGCGTCTCCATTACAAATGTGCAGGGACCTACAGCTGCAGGACCAGTAGCGTATGTAAATATTTAATTGTACTTCTTGTGTTCATTCACACAGTGCAGGGACCTGAAGCTGCAGGACTTGTACTGTATGTAAATACGTAATTATATTTCATGTGTCCATTTATAATGGGCAGGGACCTGCAGGTGCAGGACTTGTAGTGTATATAAATATGTAATTATACTTTGTGTGTCCATTCACAGCATGCAACGGTCTACAGCTGCAGGACTTATAGTGTATGTAAGTATGTAATTATACTTAGGTTCATAGGTTCATAGGTTTATACTAGGCTATCTGCCCTAAGGCATTTATAAGCCTAGCCCAAATTTTTGTGGCTTACGCCACCTCTTATATGAAAAAATACTGTGCCCATTAGTTTGTTGTGCCTCTGTCCAGCAGTGACACAGAGATGATTCCCGGGATAAACCTACGATCTCCCATCCACAGGTCAAGATTTCTCTTGAACAGAGCCAGCGAGGTGCTCTGCCTCACATGGACCGGGATTTTATTCCACAGCATAGGGAGTCTCTGAGTGATAAATCTATCCCTCCAGCACGTCCTATTTATATCTGTGCTAAGGCTTAAGTCGCTTGCTCTAGTGGTTTTGGTGGATTTGGATTTTTTGAGGTGGAGCATGTCCATTAATTCCAGGTTGGACATGGCCTTGTATGTCAGGCACATGTCACCTCTGAGCAGACGGTATGCAACTGAATAGAGCTGGAGTTTCTTCAATCTGGCAGCATATGACAGATTTTGGAGTCCCTTTATCCTTTTGGTGAGGAACTTTTGGGGTCTCTCCAATTGCTGCAGATGTCGGGTGAGATACATCCCGAATGGGGCATTGTACTCGATCATTGGTCTGATAAGTGAAGAGTACAGGGGAACAATGACCTCACTAGATCTGGATGTGAATCCCTTCATGATCAGGTGGGCAATGTAGAAGGTCTTTCTAACCACTTTAGCAACGTGAGTGTCAAAAGAAAGGCCACTGTCAACCTAGGTCCCCAGGTCCCTGATAACCTCTTCTATGCTTAGTGGATTGCCACCTATATGGTAGCTTGGAGGTTACCTTGTTTTTCCCGAAGGGTATGACTATACATTTTTTGGCGTTTAACTTCAGGCCATGGCTCTGGCACCAGCTATCTGTTTCCGTGAGTTCCTTCTGAAGGATATCCGTGTCCGATGCACTTTCCACTATGGCGCCCAGTTTGCAGTCGTCTGCAAACTTTGTCAGCCAAAGTCCTCCCATGTTGGCCTGTACTTCTGAGAAGTAGATGCCGAACAATAGGGGGCCAAGGACTGAGCCCTGTGGGACACCACTTGTGACTGGCTTGGAGTCTGACATAGCGCCAGCAGCTCTAACCCTGTGGGTTCTGTCCTTAAGCCAGTTTGCAACCCATCTTGTGACATATGGGTATACATTTAAGCTGGTAAGTTTTTCTACAATACCCGAGTGGGGTATTGTGTCGAAGGCCTTTGCAAGGTCAAGGTAGGCTGTATGGACTGCCTTTCCCTCATCAATGGCCTTGGTGACTGTTTCGAAGAAGTCGACCAAGTTCAAAAGGCATGATCTGCCCTTGACGAAGCCAAACTGGGTCGGGTCCAATGTCTGCAAGTCCCCTATATCTTTGTTTATGAGCTCCATTATGATCCTCTCCATAGCGTTGCAGACTAGACTTGTTAAGCTTATGGGGTAATTACCAGGGTCCGTGAGGCACCGCCTTTGTGGAGTGGGACCACAGTTGCCGACGCCACTCCTTGGGCATGTATCCTGTGGTAAGGCTGAGATTAAACAGCTGCCTTATGTGCGGGTTTAATTCCTCATTTAGCTCATGTAGCACACAGCCGGGACACCATCCGGTCCCATTGATGCTGTGTTTTTAGCTTTAGAGAGAGCAGCTTTCACCTGCGCATTTGAGATGTCTGGGAGGCTACACTCCGCTGGGATAGTTATCTCTCCTTTAGGGGAGAGGGGTGAAGTTTGCACTGAACCTGTCTGCCAGTATGTTGGCAATGTCTGTGGGTTCAGTGATTTTTGTATCATTTTGGACTAATTCTGAGCATATCTGGGAGTTTCCACCCAGGTTCCTAACATAGCTGAAAAAGGCCTTATGATTGTCCTTTGAATCCATGGCAATTTTTCTCTCAAAATTGGCCTTAGTTGATTTTATGAGTGCTCGTATTTTTTACTAATAATGATCAGGGTGACTTCCCTTTTATGGATTTTGTTCTATCATGTAATAGCTTTCTCCTCTTATTGTAAAGTTTGTTAATGGCTGGGGTCCACCAGACTGGACGTTTGCCCTTTGTGGAAAGAGTCTTGGTTTTATTTGGGATTGCCTGATCCATGCAGTCCTGGAGGTGTTCATAGAAGGCATTTGTAAGGGCTTCCGCAGCTTGGGTTGTGGTTTCCACTGGCTCAGGGGCCTTGAAGGATACCACACCAGTCTTGAGTAGTGTGAAGTTTGCTTTAGAGAAGTTCTTCACTGTGGTCTTTTTGTTTGGGGTGAGGGATGTGGATTTCCAGTGAGATTATTTTATGATCAGATCTCACCAATGAGGGATATACTTCCGGTGTGGAGCATTTTGTCCCCATGTTTGTGATAATGAGATCTAGTATATTTTCTCCTCTCGTGGGAACAGTGACTAGCTGTTCCATGGCATTTGAATTTATGAACTCCAGAAACCGTTGGGCTAGAAAGTTAGGGCTTGAGTAATGTTCCCAGTCTATATTCGGGTAGTTGAAGTCACCCAATATGATGGTGTTTGGAGCTACATTTATACCCTCCAGTGTCTTCAGGAAGGCTGTGTGGGGTTCCTGAGTTTGAGAGGGTGGCCTGTAGCATGCTACAATTTGTAGAGCAGTTTTGCCTATGGTTTTTTATTTTATTTTTTTTATTTTATTTTACATTTGTTGACCGGGCTAGTCCAGCTGGATAATTTCCATTTTCAGTGGAGGCCCGGGGAGAAAAGCTCCACAATTAAAACAAGGTTAAACATTTAAGCAACAATGCATACATTTTAGTGTAGTAGAAAATACAGCGAAAAAAAAACAGGTAAAAAACAAATAGCCTAAGCTATATATTCATATTTTTTTTTTTTTTTTTAGAACAGTACAGTAATTTAGTCATTTGAAATAGCAGGGAAAGATAGTGATTTTTACGTAGGGAGGTATGGCTGAAGAGCGAAGAAGTCATTTAGTCTGGATTGGTACAGGAGCAGAGCCAGAAGTTGTTAAGATGTAGTAGAAGTTGTTTTTGAAAAGTTGAAAGGAGTCTAGTGAGGTAATGTGTGGGGAGGTTATTCCATATTTTCCCTATGGAGTTTGAAAATAGACAGTTACCTGCTGAATTTGTAATTCTAGTTGTGGTGACTTGTATCTTTCGCAGATCGCAACTGTTTCAAGTTTTTGTAGGGAGTAAGGAGGTTACTGAGAGCTGGTGTTTTTGTTGGTTGATAAAGAATGTTATGTGTAATTAAGAGTTGTTGATAGATAAGCTTGTTAGGTAGTTCTAACCATTGTAATTGTTTTAAGTTATTGCAGTGGTGAGTTCTGTACTGGGATGCTGTGGCAAAATGGGCTATATTATGATAGGATGTAGTTAGTTTTTCAGGTTACCTTTAGAGAGATTGGTGTAAATAGAGGAAGCATACAGTAGGGTGGAGATAAGATGTGATTGAGCTAAGGTGGTCCGTGCTTCTGGAGTAAGGAAGGGTTTTATTCTGTACAGTGAACCTATCTTTTTATTTACTGCTTTTATAGTGTTATTGATATGACAATCATAGTTAAGATTATTATCAATAGTAACACCAAGCAGTTTGGTAGTAGAGTCTGGGGAGATAAGAGAATTGTCAGCTGCAGTAATAGTAAAATGTAGTTGAGGAGATTTGTGGGTAGGTGAGAATAGTAATAGTTTTGTTTTCTTGGAGTTGAGAAGGAGACATCTTTTGAGAACCATTGTTCAACGGTTGAAAAGGTAGATTGTGTGAGTGACTGGAGTTCAGATTGGGTGGGAGCTGTACAGATGATGGTAGAATCATCTGCATATTGTATGCAGGTAGTGTTATGGATAGATGATTGAAGATCATTAATAAAGATAGAGAATAAGAGTGGGCCTAATATTGATCCTTGAGGTACTCCTAAGGAGATAGGTAGTAGAGCAGATAGAGAATTTTTCCAGAGTACTGCTTGTTGTCGGTTTTCAAGGTAGGATGAGAACCACGTTAAGGAGGAAAAATCCAAGGCAAGTGAGTTTAGTATGTGTAGGAGAAGTTTATGGTTGACCATGTCAAGGCTTTTGACAGGTCTAGGAAAAGAGAAGCAGTTAGTTTGTTATTATTACGGTTACAGTTTATTGTGTTAGTAAAGGAAAGTAGTGCAGTGGTCGTACTATGTGAGGGTCTAAATCCATGTTGAGTGTTTGCTAGTAGGTTATTTTGAAGGAGATGGTTAAGTAGTTGTTTGTGTATACATTTTCCATGATTTTAGCTAGTGGAGATAATAGTGCTATTGGGCGGTAGTTAGAGAGGTCAGTGGATTTGCCTCCTTTATGTAAGGGTATGATGTGTGATATCTTCCAGATTGCTGGAAAATCACTTTCTTTTATGGATCTGTTTATTAGGATCGAAACAGGGTAGGCTATAGCTTTTGCTGCTACCTGAAGGAATTCAGCAGGAAGCTTATCTGCTGAGGGGTAGTGGGTTTAAGTTTTTGTAAGAGAGATTGTATGTAGGAGGTGGGTATGGGTTGAAGTTGAAGGGAAGGAATGACGTTGTTGGTGTTACTTAAGATCAGTTGGGAAGCATCAGGGGATAAATGGCTTGCTAGTGTTTGTATGGAAGTAGTAAAGAAGCTATTGAAGTTATTGGCTATTAAAGAGGGATTATCAGGGTCTAGATTCTGTGGGTTAGGTGTTACTATTTTACCTGGGGTAAGTAGATGATTGATAGTAGACCAGAACCTTTTTGGTTCTTTTTTTGTGGATTGCTGGTTAGTTGCACCTGGATGGTTTCCGAAGCTTCGTGCACTGCCACCAACCTGGAGGTGTGGGTATCCTTTATGAATATGGATACACCTCCTCCTTTTGTGGTGTGGTCCGGGTTTTGGGGCCGGAACGCATGATATGAGGTAAAACCTTATAGTGCCGGGGTGCTCTCAAGAGCCTTGAACCAGGTTTCAGTTACAGCACAGACATCGATGTTCTCCATACTGAGAAGGGCCTCGAGTGCGAGCATTTTGAGATTTAGACTTCTGGCATTGAGCAGCATTACCCTCAGTTTCTTCCCATTTTTGTTTTCTAGGGTGGTAGGTTTAGAATTTGAGCCTTGCCTAAAAAAGGCACTATGGGGGTGGCAAGAGCCTTAGCCAATATCCGGAATCCCAGGGGTGATAGGTGCAAGCTGTCCCTTGCGAAGCAGCGTGGCTTGTCAAGCATGTCATCCCAGGCAGACAGACACTGGATCCCCTTTGAATGACACCAGACATTAAGCCAATTGTTAAAGCTGATCATCTTGTCTCTATATTGTGGCATCATTCTTGGTGAAGGAAGGATACTGCTCAGGGTCAGGGTCATACCTGCCTGGGCTACATAATCAGAGAGCTCCTCTATGTCTCTTTTCATGTAGTCCAGGGAGGTACGTCTCAGGTCGTTCACACCAGCATGGACAATAACTGTGTCATATTTGTACTTGCCGTGGAGTGACCAGAGTGCTTGTGTTATGTGGCGGATTCTAGCACCCGATAGGCAGCTTACTGTGACCCTCTCCTTGTTCAGCCTGGTGAGTGGGACGTCAGTGTGTCTGACTATGGAGTCACCTATGACAAGTATGTTTGGTGTTGTATTTGGCCTTAAGGGCTGTGACTGCTTTGCACACTGCTTTTGTGGTTTATGTGTTGCTCTTGGGGTGTCTTGAGGTAGCAGTTGTTTGGGTGTTTGCTTTGGAGGCCTCTGCTGTTTAGGTAAATTTTTACTCAGAGCCTCCAAGTATGTCTTTGTGTGTTTATGTGTTTGATTCAGTGGTGTGGTAGCATTATGTGAGGCTGGTTTTGTGGTGTGTGTAGTTGCCTTCTCCTCCTGTCTGGTCATGCCAGTCCTGAGTTGAGAGAGCTCAGCCTCCAGTTTGGCTAAATAGCTGCATCTCTCGCAAGTATTTGTGTTATGTGGGAGGAGGAGAGGGTTGTCTGTGTACATGAGGCAGTTATAACATTGCCTCAAGATTCCCAGATTCACCAGCTGGACCGGAGAGGAGATTGACAAATGACCTTTGGACATGCTAGAATAATATTGGGAATTCCTTAATAATTGAAAACAAGGGCCAGTGGGGAGTAAGGGTGTAGTGCTTTTAATTTTTAGTGCTGACTTATATAATTGCTTTAGTGAGCAAGTACCAGGTAACTTGAGTGCAATGTGTTACAAGTAACTAAATGCAAGAACGACAAACAGTAACTTTCTTTCAAGTGAAACAAGGAACTAGTACAGTAAGCAATGCAGATATCACTAGTGATCCACAGAAGCGCTGAGAAGCCGCGTATTAGGTGGAATTAGCTTCCAGGGAAATAACAAGCAAACAAACAACAAGCGTATAAACAAAGCTAGATTCAGCAGGCCTGGATCTAGTCTATGCTAGAGCAAACAAGGTGTACCAATTTCAGTAAGATACAGTTCAAATATTCAGGCACTATAAACCTTTAACCAGAAATTCCCAGCTCAGAAGGGCAGAGTCCAGCCTCTTCTCCCACAAGAGTGCAGACCACAAACCTTCTTAATGTAAAATAACTGGCCTGAAGCCCAAGTGCCTAAACCAGAACTAATACCCTTGGACACTGGGCTCTCAATCAGCAGTTCCCAACTTAGAAGGATGAAAGCTACCTGTCCTGCCACCACAGTGCTTGCCACAAACCTTCCTAATGTAAAACAACTGGTCTGAAGCCCAAGTGCTTAATACAAAAGACTTAGAATGATAGCTACACTTTAATCAAGTTACAACCAAGCAGTAATAAATACAATTAAATACTTTAGAGAATGTCTGGATTAGTGCTCAAGTTACACAAACAAAGCTAGATCCAGCAGGCCCGAATCCAGTCTATGCCACAGCAAACAAGGCGCACCAACGTTAAGAAGCAGTTCAGATATGCATGCACTATAAGCCTTTAACCAGAAATTCCCAGCTCAGAAGGGCAGAGTCCAGCCTCTCCTCCCACAAGAGTGCAGACCACGAACCCTCTTAATGTAAAATAACTGGCCTGAAAGCCCAAGTGCTTAAACCAGAATTAATACACTTTTAGAATAACAGACACTGAGCCCTCAATCAACAGTTCCCAACCTAGAAGGATGTAAGCTACCTGTTCTGCCACAACAGTGCAGACCACAAACCCTCTCAGTGCAAAACAACTGGTCCGAAGCCCAAGTGTTTAAACCAAAAGGCTTAGAATGAGTTACACCAAGCAGTAATAAATACAATTGAGTATTTTTAAGATGATGCAAAAGTAAAATGAAGTAGGTAGAAACACAAGTACAGTAAAAGCAGATACATTTTTTTTTTTTTTTTTATCTGAACAAGTGCTGAGATCAAAGAAACAGATTTGAGTGCTGAAACTAGAAAACTGTCTAGTTATAAGAAAAAAAAAACAAGCTAGAAGGCTTCCCTCAAACACAGAAGGGCTTGGGGGCTCAGAAGCCTACAAATAGTCTATACCACTTAACAGGAAAGGCAGGAAATAAGCTTAATTTTTTTTTGTCTGTTTCCCAGATGCTCTCTTTGTACACAGTAGGAGTGCCTGAAATCAGAATATGATCTCACTGCACTCAGTTGAGTGAGAAATAATGAGATGGGCCCAGAGGCAGGCTGAGGGGCGGGCAGTTTCAAGGCCACTAAGATTAACACCAAAACAAAAACAGGGTGGATGGGTGGGAATAACCGAAGAGCAGAATAACTGCCACTTGAGTTAAATATTCCTTCAACACAGTTTAAATCAAATTAAATACTGTATTTTTTTTAAAAAGTGCAGATAAAGGTACTTAAATTCTCTTATACGTCCAGTTGAATATAACCAAGTTCTTAGCCGGCCAAAGCTGAGGTTTTTAAGCAAAAAATATTTCACAATGCACCACTTAAAAAGGCAAGGACAGGAAATCAAAGAATGTGGCTACCCCCACACCTGTAATTACTAGCAAATAACACACTAGCTTCAGTTCAAGTTACTGAAGAGCAGAATAACTGCCACTTGAGTTAAATATTCCTTCAACACAGTTTAAATCAAATTAAATACTGTATTTTTTTTAAAAAGTGCAGATAAAGGTACTTAAATTCTCTTATACGTCCAGTTGAATATAACCAAGTTCTTAGCTGGTCAAAGCTGAGGTTTTTAAGCAAAAAATATTTCACAATGCACCACTTAAAAAGGCAAGGACAGGAAATCAAAGAATGTGGCTACCCCCACACCTGTAATTACTAGCAAATAACACACTAGCTTCAGTTCAAGTTACTGAAGAGCAGAATAACTGCCACTTGAGTTAAATATTCCTTCAGCACAGTTTAAATCAAATTAAATACTGTATTTTTTAAAAAAAAAAGTGCAGATAAAGGTACTTAAATTCTCTTATACGTCCAGTTGAATATAACCAAGTTCTTAGCCGGCCAAAGCTGAGGATTTAAGCAAAAAATATTTCACAATGCACCACTTAAAAAGGCAAGGACAGGAAATCAAAGAATGTGGCTACCCCCACACCTGTAATTACTAGCAAATAACACACTAGCTTCAGTTCAAGTTACTGAAGAGCAGAATAACTGCTACTTGAGTTAAATATTCCTTCAACACAGTTTAAATCAAATTAAATACTGTATTTTTTTAAAAAAAAGTGCAGATAAAGGTACTTAAATTCTCTTATACGTCCAGTTGAATATAACCAAGTTCTTAGCCGGCCAAAGCTGAGGTTTTTGTGCGTCCGTTCACAGTATGCAGGGACCTATAGCTGTAGGGCTTGTTGTGTATGAAAAGATGTAATTATACTTCATGTGTCCATTCGCAACACGAAGAGACCTACAGCTGCAGGACTTGTAGTGTATGTAAATATTTAATTATACTTTGTCCACTCACAATGTGCAGGGACCTACAGCTGCAGGGCTTGTAGTGTATGTAAATATTGAATTATGCTTTGTGTGTCTGTTAACAGTGTGCACAGTCCTACAGCTGCATGACTTGTAGTGTCTGTAAATATGTAATTATACTTTTGTGTCCATTCACAACTTACAAGGACCTGCAGCTGCACAACTTCCAGTGCATGTAAATATGTAATTGTACTTCGTGTGTCCATTCATAATGTGGAGGGACCTGCAGCTGCAGGACTTGTAGTGGATGTAAATATGTAATTATACTTTATGTTTATTATTTATTTATTTATTTATTGACATTTGTTAACCGAGTTAGTCAGGCTGGGCCAGGAGCCCAACGTGCAGGGTCATACATGTGCAAGACTTGTAGTGCATGTGAATATGTAATTACAGTTCATATGTTCATTCACCACGTGCAGGGACCTGCAGCTGCAGGACTTGTAGTGTATGTAAATATGTAATTATACTTTGTGTGTCCATTCACAATGTGCAGGTACCTACAGCTGCAGGACATGAAGTGTATATACATATGTAATTATACTTCATATGTCCATTCACAACATGCAGGGACCTGCAGCTCCAGGACTTGTAGTGTATATAAATATGTAATTATACTTTGTGTGTCCATTCACAATCTGCAGAGAAGCACAGTTCCACAACTTGTAGTGTATCTAGATATGTATTTGTACTTTTGTGTCCGTTGTCCGTTGTCCGTTCACAAAATGCAGGGGCCTACAGCTGCAGGACTTGAACTGTATGTAAATACGTAATTATATTTCGTGTGTCGGTTTACAACGGGCAGGGACCTGGAGATTCAGGACTTATAGTGTATGTAAATATGTAATAATACTGCGTGTGTCTGTTCACAACATGCAGGGGCCTATAGCAGCAGGGCTTGTAGTATATGAAAATATGTTGATGTGTCCAATTGCAACATAAAGAGACCTACAGCTGCAGGACTTGTAGTTTATTTACATATGTAATTATACTTCGTCTGTCCATTCACAACATGGAGGTACCTACAGTTGCAGGGCTTGTAGTGTATGTAAATATGTAATTATACTTCATGTGTCCATTCACACAGTGCAGGGACCTGCAGCTGCAGGACATGTAGTTAATGTAAATATGTAATTATACTTTGTGTATCCATTCCAAATGTGCAGGGACCTGCAGCTGCAGGACTTGTAGTGTATGTAAATATGTAATTATACTTTGTGTACCCATTCCAAATGTGCAGGGACCTACAGCTGTGGGACTTGTAGTTAATGTAAATATGTAATTATACTTTGTGTATCCATTCCAAATGTGCAGGGACCTGCAGCTGCAGGACTTGTAGTGTATGTAATTATGTACTTGTACTTTGTGTGTCCATTCACAATCTGCAGGGAAGCACAGTTCCACAGCTCATAGTTTATGTAGATATGTAATTGTACTTTTGTGCCCATTCACAATGGGCAGGGACCTGTAGCTGCAGGACTTGTAGTTAATGTAAATATGTAATTATACTCCGTGTCTCCTTTACAAATGTGCAGGGACCTACAGCTGCAGGACCAGTAGTGTATGTAAATATTTAATTGTACTTCTTGTGTTCATTCACACAGTGCAGGGACCTGAATCTGCAGGACTTGTACTGTATGTAAATACGTAATTATATTTCATGTGTCCATTTATAATGGGCAGGGACCTGCAGATGCTGGACTTGTAGTGTATATAAATATGTAATTATACTTTGTGTGTCCATTCACAGCATGCAACGGTCTACAGCTGCAGGACTTATAGTGTATGTAAGTATGTAATTATACTTTGTGCGTCCGTTCACAATATGCAGGGACCTATAGCTGTAGGGCTTGTTGTGTATGAAAAGATGTAATTATACTTCATGTGTCCATTCGCAACACGAAGAGACCTACAGCTGCATGACTTGTAGTGTCTGTAAATATGTAATTATACTTTTGTGTCCATTCACAACTTACAAGGACCAGTAGTGCATGTAAATATGTAATTGTACTTCGTGTGTCCATTCACAATGTGGAGGGACCTGCAACTGCAGGACTTGTAGTGTATGTAAATATGTAATTATACTTTGTGTTTATTATTTATTTATTTATTTATTGACATTTGTTAACCGAGTTGGTCAGGCTGGGCCAGGAGCCCATTTTTAATGAAGACCTGAGGAGAAAGCTCCAGTTACACACAGTTTACACTATATGAACACATTCACACTCCAAGGTAAAATTAAAAATACAGAACACCAAGAAATATAGAGGAAGGTACATACACATAATAAACAAGTAGCTATGTGCAAAATATACAAAAAATATACAGCAAATTGAGCTTTCAATAGGGAGGGATTGGTTTTACCAGATAAATCCCTAGTAGGTTAATTAGTGAGGGGCAGAGACTAAAACATACATACATGTGGTGGAAATGAAATACAAGAGTGCGGTGGAGAAAGGAAGATAGGTAGTTTCTGTTCATAATGTGCAGTAACCAAAAGCTGTATGACTTCTACTGCCTATAAATATGTAATTATACTTTTTTGTCCATTCTCAACTTGTAGGGAGCTACAGTTGCAGGACTTGTACTGTACGTAAATATGTAATTATACTTTGTGTGTCCATTCACAGCATGCAGGGACCTACAGCCGGAAGACTTGTGTATGTAAATATGTAATTATTGTTCATGTGTCCATTCACAATGTGCAAGGACCTTCACCTGCAGGACTTGTAGTGTATGTAAATATGTAATTATAGTTTGTGTGTCCAATAACAACATGCAGGGGCCTAGAGCTGCAGGACTTGTACTGTATGTAAATATATAATAATACTTCTTGGCTCTGTTCACAGTGCAGGGACCTGCAGCTGCAGGACTTGTAGTGTATACATATATGCAATTATACTTTGTGTGTCCATTCACAGCATGCAACGGTCTACAGCTGCAGGACTTATAGTGTATGTAAATATGTAATTATACTTCGTGTGTCCATTCACAACATGCAGGGACCTATAGCTGTAGGACTTGTAGTTTATTTTAATATGTAATTATACTTTGTGTGTCCGTTCACAACATGCAGGTACCTACAGCTGCAGGACTTGTAGAATATATACATATGTAATTATACTTCATGTGTCCATTCACACAACGCAGGGACCTGCAGCTGCAGCACTTGTAGTTAATGTAAATTATACTTTGTGTATCCATTCCAAATGTGCAAGGACCGACAGCTGCAGGACTTGCAGTATATGTAAATATGTACTTATACTCTGTGTGTCCATTCACTATCTGCAGGGAAACACAGTTTCACAACTCATAGTGTATGTAGATGTGTAATTGTACTTTTCTGTCCATTCACAATGTGCAGGGACCTACAGCTGCAGGACTTATAGTTTCATAGTTTCATAGTAGTTTCATAGTATAGTACTAGGCTATCTGCCATAGGGCATTTATAAGCCTAGCCAAAGTGTATGTGGCTTTCGCCACCCCATGTAATGATACAAAAGTGTACAATTTAAATTAAATTTAGTTTACTGTGCCTCTATCTAGCAATGACACAGAGATGACCCCCGGGTAAACCTACGATCACCCATCCATTCATCCAGATTTCTCTTGAAGAGAGTCAGTGAGGGGCTCTGCCTAACATGGACAGGTATCCTGTTCCAGAGTGCCAGAAGCCTCTGGGTTATGAATCTGTCCCTCCAGCATGTCCTATTCATATTTGTGCTGAGGTTTAGATCTTTAGCTCTCGTGGCTCTGATGGATTTGGATTTTTTGAGGTGGAGCATGTCCATTAATTCTGAATTGGACATGGCCTTGTACGTAAGGCACAGATCACCTCTGAGCAGGCGGTATGCTATTGAATAGAGCTGGAGCTTTTTCAGCCTGGCAGCATATGACATATGCTGGAGACCCCTGATCCTCTTGGTAAGGTACTTTTGGGGTCTCTCCAGCTGCTGCAGGTGCCGGGTGAGGTACATATCAAATGGGGCATTGTACTCAATCATAGGCCTGATAAGGGAAGAATATAAGGGTACAATGACATCCTTTGATCTGGATGTGAATCCCTTCATGATAAGGTGGGCAAGGTAGAAGGTCTTTCTAACCACTTTGGCGACGTGGGTGTCAAATGAGAGGTCACTGTCAACTTGGGTCCCCAGGTCTCTGATTACTTTTTCCGTACTTAATGGATTACCACCTATGCGGTAATTTGTGGGTACTTTGTTTTTTCCAAAGGGGATGACTATACATTTTTTGGTATTTAGTTTAAGGCCATGACTCTGGCACCAGTCGTCTGTTTCTGTGAGGCATTTCTGGAGGATGCATGTGTCAGCTGGTGTGTCGACTATGGCGCCTAGTTTGCAGTCGTCTGCGAACTTTGTCAGCCACAACCCCCCTATGTTTGCCTGCACATCTGAGAAAATAAATGCCGAACAAGAGGGGTCCCAAGACAGAGCCCTGTGGGACTCCACTTGTGACTGGCTTAGAGTCTGACATAGCTCCAGCTATTCTGACTTTGTGGGGTCTGTCCTTTAGCCAGTTTGCAACCCATCTTGTGACAAACGGGTTTACATTTAAGCTGTTGAGCTTGTCTATGATGCCTGAGTGGGGTATTGTGTCGAAGGCTTTTGCCAGATCCAGGTTGGCTGTATGAACTGCTTTGCCTTCATCGATGGCTCTAGTGACTGTTTCAAAAAAGTCCACCAGGTTTAAAAGACAGGATCTGCCTTTTACAAAGCCGAACTGGGTAGGGTCAATTGTCTGTAGGTCCCCGATGTCTTTGTTTATGAGTTCCATAATGATCCTTTCCATAGCTTTGCAGACCAGACTGGTCAAGCTTATGGGGTGGTAGTTTCCAGGGTCTGTAAAGGTGCCACCTTTGTGGAGTGGGACCATTGTAGCTGTACGCCAGTGTTCAGGGACGTATCCTGTAGCAAGGCTAAGATTAAACAGCGTTCTTATGTGCGGGTTTAGCTCCTCTAGGTGTTCACGTAGCACGCAACCCGGGACACCGTCAGGTCCCATGGATGCTGTATTTTTAGCTTTGCTGAGGGCAGCTCTCACCTGGACATCTGAGATTTCAGGGAGGTTGCATTCAGCTGAGATATTCATTTCGTCTTTTGGGGGAGAGGGAGGGGAAAAATTTGCACTGAACCTGTCTGCTAGTATGTTGGCAATATCTGTGGGTTCAGTGTATTTTTTGCCATTATGAACTAACTCTGCGCATATCTGAGGGTTTCCACCCAGGTTTCTAACATAACTGAAGAAGGCCTTGTGATTATCTTTAGTGTCCTTAGTGATTTTTCTCTCGAAGTTGGCCTTTGATGATTTTATTAGCGAACGTAGTTTTTTGCTAGTGCTGATCAGGGATGCCTTCCCTTTATGGGATTTTGCTCTGTCTTGCAGTAGCATCCTTCTCTTGTTATAAAGTTTGTTTATGGCTGGGGTCCACCAGATAGGATGCCTGCCTTTGGTGGAAAGGGTCTTGGTTTTATTTGGGATTGCATGATCCATGCATTCTTGGAGATGCCAGTAGTTATACTTCATGTGTCCATTCACATAGTGCAGGGTCCTGCAGCTGCAGGACTTGTAGTTAATGTAAATATGTAATTATACTTTTGTGTCCATTCACAACTTACAAGGACCTGCAGCTGCACAACTTCCAGTGTATGTAAATATGTAATTGTACTTCGTGTGTCCGTTCACAATGTGGAGAGACCTGCAGCTGCAGGACTTGTAGTGTATGTAAATATGTAATTATACTTTGTGTTTATTATTTATTTATTTATTTATTGACATTTGTTAACCAAGTTAGTCAGGCTGGGCCAGAAGCCCATTTTTAATGGAGACCTGAGGAGAAAAGCTCCAGTTATACACAGTTTACAGACAGTATATGAACACATTCACACTCCAAGGTAATAAAATTAAAAATATAGAACACCAAGAAATATAGACGAAGGTACATACACATAATATTAAACAAGTAGCTATGTGCAAAATATACAAAAAATATACAGCAAACTGAGCTTTCGATATTGAGGGATTGGGTTTACTAGATAAATCCCTAGTAGGTTAATTAGTGAGGGGCAGAGACTAAAACATACATACATGTGGTGGAAATGAAATACAAGAGTGTGGTGGAGTTAGGAATGTAGGTAGTTTCTGTTCACAATGTGCAGGGATGTCCAGCTGCATGACGTCTAGTGTCTGTGTATATGTAATTATACTTTTTTGTCCGTTCTTAACTTGTAGGCAGCTACAGCTACCGGACTTGTACTGTACGTCAATATGTAATTAAACTTCATGTATCCATTCTAAATGTGCAGGGACCTACAGCTCCAGGACTTGTAGTGTATGTAAATATGTAATTATACTTTGTGTGTCCATTCACAATGTGCAGGGAAGCACAGTTCCACAACTTGTAGTGTATCTAGATATGTAATTATACTTTTGTGTCCATTCACAATGTGCAGGTACCTACAGTTGCAGGACTTGTAGTGTATGTAAATATGTAATTTTACTTTGTGTATCCATTCACAACATGCAAGGACCTGCAGCTGCAGGACTTGTACTCTATGTAAATATGTAATTATACTTCTTGTCTCTGTTCACACAGTGCAGGGACCTACGGTTGCAGGACTTGTACTTTACGTAAATATGTAATTATATTTCATGTGTCTATTTACAATGGGCAGGGACCTGCAGGTGCAGGACTTGTAGTGTATGTAAATATGTAATTATACTTTGTGTATCCATTCCAAATGTGCAGGGAACTACAGCTGCAGGACATGTAGTTAATGTAAATATGTAATTATACTTTGTGTATCCATTCCAAATGTGCAGGGACTTACAGCTGTGGGACTTGTAGTGTATGTAAATATGTACTTGTACTTTGTGTGTCCATTCACAATCTGCAGGGAAGCACAGTTCCACAACTCGTAGTGTATGCAGTTATATAATTGTACGTTTGTGTCCGTTAACAATGTGCTGGGACCTGTAGCTGCAGGACTTTTAGTGTATGTAAATATCTAATTATACTTTGTGTATCCATTCCAAATGTGCAGGGACCTACAGCTGCATGATTTGTACTGTATGTAATTAGTAATTATATTTCATGTGTCCATTTACAATGAGCAGGGACACGCAGCTGCAGGACTTGTAGTGTATGTAAATATATACTTATACTTTCTGCGTCCATTCACAATCTGCAGGGAAGCACAGTTCCATAACTCGTAGTGTATATAGATATGTAATTGTACTTTTGTGTCCATTCATAATGTGCTGATACCTACAGCTGCAGGACTTGTATGTAAATATGTAATTATGCTTTGTGTGTCCATTCACAATGTGCAGGGATCTGCAGCTGCAGGACTTGTAGTGAATGTAAATATGTAATTATACTTTGTGTAGCCATTGCAAATGTGCAGGGACCTGCAGCTGCAGGACTTGTAGTGTATGTAAATATGTAATTATACTTCGTGTGTCCGTTCACAATGTGCAGGGAACTGCAGCTGCAGGACTTGTAGTGAATGTAAATATGTAATTATACTTTGTGTAGCCATTGCAAATGTGCAGGGACCTGCAGCTGCAGGACTTGTAGTGTATGTAAATATGTAATTATACTTCGTGTGTCCATTCACAATGTGCAGGGACCTACTGCTGCAGGACTTGTAGTTTATGTAAATATTTATTTATTTATTTATGTTTATTTTACATTTGTTGACCGGGCTAGTGTAGGTGGATATATGTCCATTTTCAGTAGAAGGCCAGGGAGAAAAGCTCCACAGCAGCTGGATACAACTAATATACATGAGTAACTATAGACATAAGGGGATACTAATCAACAATTCGTTATACATGGCAACAAAAAAAACCCTACGAGTTAGGCTTATTTACATTACATAACAAAAGAAACAGCAATGAGGGAAGGACATATAACTAGGTATATAGAATAATAGGTACAAGACAAAAATAGACACTTGACAACAGAGTTTAAAGCAGAAAACTTAGTAAATAAGAAAGGTTAGTTGTGACAAAAAGAGTTTCAGTCAGGATTAGTGCACGGACACAGACATTGTGAATTAAGGAAGGTTTTTCGATGCTTTTTGAAAAGAGGAGTAGATGAAAGGGGTATAAGATTACTTGGAAGTTTATTACAAAGGATTCCAATGGTGTTAGTAAATAGAGACTCACCTGATTTGTTATTGGATTTTAGGGATGCAGCTAGTAATTTATTGGCTGAGCGTAGGGTACTTAGATTTTTATAGGGGTTGAGGAAGTTACAGAGAATGGGAGTATTTGTAGGATAATGCAAGATTTTGTGGGTGATGGTTAGTTGTTGAAAAAGAAGCTGGTTTTGCAGCTCCAACCATCCTAGTTTACCTAGATTTTGACAATGGTGAGTACGGAATGAGGACCCAGTGGCAAATCTGGCAATATTATTGTAAGAAGTGGCCAGCTTATTTTGATTATTTTTAGATAGATTTGTAAAAATTGGGGAGGCATAGAGAAGCGTGGAAATTAGGTGAGTTTGTGCAATAGTAGTCCTGGCTGTAGGTGTTAGGAATGGTTTTAGCCTATAGAGGAATCCCAGTTTTCTATTCACTGCTTTGATGGTTGAGTTTATGTGTGAGTCAAAGTTGAGGTTATGGTCAATTGTTACGCCTAAGAGTTTATATGTACTTATACTTTGTGTGTCCATTTAAAATTTCCAACAATGAACTGTTCCACAAACCAGATAATTAACGATGATAGGGATATCCAAAAAGTATTTATTGGCAGCAAAGCACATAAAACCAAAACATGATGAACTCTGTTAACCCAGGTTTCATCCTTGCATAACGGACTTCTTCAGAGCAATGAACAAACCCCAATGGTTCATATAAAAACACTTCTAATTACAATTATTCAATTAATAACCTGTTGCTAATTAACATAACACAAGCATTAATGGAAAAACACGCATCCATTCAAAATTTGCAGGGAAGCACAGTTCCACAACTCGTAGTGTATGTAGATATGTAATTGTACTTTTGTGTCCGTTAACAATGTGCAGGAACCTGTAGCTGCAGGACTTGTAGTGTATGTGACTATGTAATTATACTCCGTGTGTCTGCTCACACAGTGCAGGGACCTGCAGGTGCAGGACTTTTAGTGTATGTAAATATGTAATTATACTTGGTGTGTCCATTCACAACGTGCAGGTACCTACAGCTTCCGGACTTGTAGTGTATGTAAATATGTATTTATACTTCATGTGTCCATTCACAAAATGCAGGGGCCTACAGCTGCAGGACTTGTACTGTATGTAAATATGTAATTATATTTCATGTGTCCATTTACAATGGGCAGGGACCTGCAGCTGCAGGACTTGTAGTGTATGTAAATATGTAATTATACTTTGTGTGTACATTCACAGCATGCAACGGTCTATAGCTGCAGGACTTATAGTGTATGTAAATATGTAATTATACTTCATGTGTCTGTTCACAACATGCAGGGACCTATAGCTGTAGGACTTGTGTATGAAAAGATGTAATTATACTTCATGTGTCCATTCACAACATGAAGAGACCTACAGCTGCAGGACTTGTAGTTTATTTAAATATGCAATTATACTTCATGTGTCAGTTCTCAACGTGCAGGTACCTACAGCTGCAGGACTTGTAGTGTATATACATATGTAATTATACTTCATGTGTCCATTCACACAGGTCAGGGACCTGCAGCTGCAGTACTTGTAGTGTATGCAAATATGTAATTATACTTCATGTGTCCATTCACAACATGCAGGGACCTATAGCTGTAGGACTTGTAGTTTATTTAAATATGCAATTATACTTCATGTGTCAGTTCTCAACGTGCAGGTACCTACAGCTGCAGGACTTGTAGTGTATATACATATGTAATTATACTTCATGTGTCCATTCACACAGGTCAGGGACCTGCAGCTGCAGTACTTGTAGTGTATGCAAATATGTAATTATACTTCATGTGTTCATTCACAACGTGCAGGGATCTACAGCTGCATGACTTGTAGTGTATGTAAATATGTAATTATACTTTTTGTATCCATTCACAACGTGCAGGGTGCTACAGGTGCAGGACTTGTAGTGCATGTAAATATGTAATTGTACTTCATGTATCCATTAACAATGTGCAGGGCCCTGCAGCTGCAGCACTTGTAGTGCATGTAAATATGTAATTATAGTTCATTTCTCCATTCACAACATGCAGGGAACAACATCTGCAGGACTTGTAGTGTTTGTAAATATGTAATTGTACTTCGTGTGTCTGTTCACACAGTGGAAGGACCTGCAGCTGCAGCAGTTGTAGTGTATGTAAATATGTAATTATACTTTGTGTGTCTGTTCACAATGTGCAGGGACCTACAGTTACTGGACTTATAGTGTATGTAAATATGTAATTATACTTTGTGTTTATTATTAATGTATTTATTTATTTATTGACATTTGTTAAGTGGGTTAGTCCAGCTGGGTCAGGAGCCTGTTTTCAGTGGAAACCCGAGTAGAAAAGTTCCAGTTACAGCAGTTTACAGTATATGAAAAAAATCACAGTCGAAGATAGTAAAATTAAAAATACTAACACGAAGAAATATAGAGAAAGATACATACACATAATAATAAACAAGTAGCTATGTACAAAATATACAAAAATATACAGCAAATTGAGGTTTCAATAGTGAGGGATTGGGTTTACCAGATAAATCCCTAGTAGGTTATTTAGTGATGGGCAGAGACTAATACATCTATACATATGGAATGAAATACATGAGTGTGGGGGAGTTAGGTAGGCAGGTAGTTTCTGTTCACAGTGTGTAGGGACCTACAGCCGCACGATGTGTAGTGTCTGTAAATATGCAATTATAGTTTTGTGTCTGTTCACAAGGTGTAGGGATCTACAGCTGCAGGACTTACTGTACGTAAGTATGTAATTAAAATTTGGTCTCTATTTGCCATGTGCATGGAGCTGCAGGACTTGTAGTGTATGTAAATATGTAATTATACTTTGTGTGTCCATTCACAACGTGCAGGGACCTACAGCTGCAGGACTTGTACTGTACATAAATAGTTAATTATTCTTCATGTGTCCATTCACAGCATGCAGGGACTTATTCCTGCAGGACTTGTAGTGTACGTAAATATGTAATTATACTTTGTGTGTCCATTCACAACGTGCAGGGACCTACAGCTGCAGGACTTGTACTGTACATAAATAGTTAATTATTCTTCATGTGTCCATTCACAGCATGCAGGGACTTATTCCTGCAGGACTTGTAGTGTACGTAAATATGTAATTATACTTTTGTGTCCATTCACAACGTGCAGGGACCTACAGCTGCAGGACTTGTAATGTATGTAAATATGTAATTATATTCATGTATCCATTCACACAGTGCAGGGATCTACAGCTGCAGGACTTGTACTGTACGTAAATACGTAATTATCCTTTGTGTGTGCATTCACAACGTTTAGGGCCCTACAGCTGCAGGACTTGTACTGTACATAAATAGTTAATTATTCTTCATGTGTCCATTCACAGCATGCAGGGACCTACTCCGCAGGACTTGTAGTGTATGCAAATATGTAATTATACTTCATGTGTCCCTTCAGAACATGCAGGGACCTGCAGATGCACGACTTATAGTTTATGTAAATAGGTAATTATAAGTTCATAGGTGTGTAGTAGTGTAATGGGCCTGGAGCCTTTACAAGCCTACCCCATAGAAGTGCCCTGGCATTGTGCCACCTGACGTTAGTTCCCAGTGCCTCTATCAAGCAGAGCCACTGGAGTGATCCTCGGGGGGAACTTTTGTATTTCCCATCCACTCATCAAGATTTCACTTGAGGTAGGCCAGTGAGAAGCTCAACTTCACATGCATGGGAACTCTATTCAAGAGCATGGGCAATCTCTGTGTTATGAGCCTGTCACTCCAACATGTTCTGTTGGTTGTGGTAATGAGGTTAAGGTCTCTGGAGCATGTTCTGTGTAGGGATTGGAATTTCTTTAGATTTAGCATTTCTAACACAGCTGCATCAGACATAGCTTTGTAAGTCAAGCAGAGATCGCCACTTAGTAGACGATATGAGACAGAGAATAGCTGGAGTTTTTTAGTCTGTCCATGTAGGACATGTGTTTGAGGTCTAGGATCCTCTTTGTGAGGTACTTTTGTGGGCTTTCCCACTGTTGCATGAGTCTAGTGAGGTACATGCTAAATTGGGCATTATACTCCATGATTGACCTAATGAGGGAAGAGTAGAGAGAGATGACCTATTTCTTCCTGGAAGCAAAACCCTTGGTAATTTGATGTGCTATATAGAAGGACTTTCTGAGCACAGTGGCAATGTGATGGTTGAAGGAGAGGTTGCTGTCAACCTGTGTCCCCAGATCTCTTATAACACCTTCAGTGTTCAGGGGTCTCCCATTAATGTGATAATTAGTGGGACCTGAGTTTTTCCCAAAGGGGATGATGACACATTTTTTGGCATTAAGATTAAGGCCATGGTTTCAGCAGCAGTCATTGGTCTCAGTAAGGCCTTTCTGTAGGATGTCTACATCACTTGGGGAGCTAATAATGGCTTCCAGCTTGTAGTCGTCTGTGAATTTGGTCAGCCAGAGTCCCTCCATGTTGGCCTAGACTTCTGAGAAGTAGATGTCAAACAGGAGAGGACCCAGGACCGAACCCTGTGGGATTCCACTCATGACTGGTTGGCAGTCTGATTTGGAGTCTACTACTTTCACATTGTGGGCTCCATCTGTGAGTCAGTTTGCAAGCCACCTAGTGATATAGGGGTTGATGCCTAGTTTAGTGAGTTTTTCAATAATTCTTAAGTGGAGAATGGTATCAAAGGCCTTGGCCAGATTGAGGTAGGCTGTATGAACTGCCTTGCCCTCATCCCCAGCTCTGGTGACTGACTCAAAGAAGTCAACCAGGTTGAGCAGGCATGATCTACCTTTCACAAAACCAAATTGCGAAGGATCTAGAGTTTGGAGATTCCCTGTATCCTTGTTAATTAGGTCCATGATGATGCTCTTCATAGCCTTACATATCAGACTTGTTAAGCTAACAGGGTGATAATTCCCAGGGTCTGTAGTCATTCCCCTTTATGGAGAGGGATGACTGTAGCAGTGCACCATTCAGTTGGGACAAAGCTGTGGTGCCATTTCATGTTGTCGTTCATGTAGAATGCATCTAGGTATATTGTCGGCTCCCATGAAAGCTCTATTTGTGGCCTTGGACAATGCAGCTTTAACCTGTGCTGCAGTAATGCTGGGTGCCTGGCATTCCTCTGGTATTGTGATGGGTCCTTTAGGGGAGGAGAGGGGATAAATTTGGCACTGAATCTATCGGCGAGTGTGTTGGCAATATCTGTTGTCTCAGTATAGGAGGTACCATTGCGCAGTAACTCAGAGGAAACCTGGGTATTGCCATGGAGATTCTTGATATAACTATAGCTGGCTTTGTGGTTGTTTTTAGTGTCTGCCGCAATTCTGCCTTCATAGCTGGCTTTAGAGGTTTTGATGTGGGATCTCAACTTTTTTTTGAGGCTAATAAGGAAGTTTTTCCAGTCTTAGGGCTTCACCTTTTTCTGCAACAGTTTCTTCCTTCTGTTGTAGAGTTTATTAATGGTAGGGGACCACCAGATTGACTTCCTTTTATTGGAGGAGAGCGTCTTAGTTTGGTTGGGTATGGCTGGTTCCAGGCATTTATGTACATGTTCGTACAGTGCATTGGTGTATGATTTGGCAGTCATGCATCCATTTTCCATTGACATGGGTGCAGTGAAGTTAGCCACCTCTGTTTTTAGGAGCCCAAAGTGAGCTTTGGAAAAGATCCCCAGTAAGACTCCCCACTGCCACTGCTATAGGGTTCAGATCACAGCTGAGTATTTAAGCCAAAACCTCCAGTACCCTGTCTGTCCAACCAGGGCTTTGTGTCCCTGCCCAAGTAGCTGACACACACAAACCTTGAGATTTGGTTTATGTACAAACACACAGACACTCTTGGGGAAGGCTGGCACAGGTTCTCCAGTTATGCCCCCTTTCTGCCTAGACTATAAGGTAGAAATCACTGCCAACAACCACTATTTATCAGCTACTAATAAGGCTCTTACCAAAAGGTGTTCAATTTTACTGTGTAATATTGTTATCTAAATAGTAAGTGTGACCCAGGGCTAAAGCTATTGGAGTTGCTTAGTACAGTATCACTAAATGCATGCAAGTACTCTAAAGCTTAAATTATCTCTACACAAAACAGCCACAGTTGAAAGGTTTAAAAAATATTTAATGTTGTGTCTTTCAGCTTTTCCCGGTTAGGGGTCGCCACAGCGGAACTCCGGTACGCTAATGATTGGCAGTAGATTTTTACGTGCTGGCTTCCGGGCCTAACGCACAACCTTCAATGAAGGAATGCCCATTCACGCATGCCGCCACACAGAAGACGCTCTAACTGAGAATCGAACGGGCAACGTCTAACTGTGAGGCGACAAAAATAATAAAAACACACAACAAATCTCATCAATTCAACACAGTGCTAATCAAGAGTTCAGACACAGGAACTTTAAAGAAATACTGTAGGACAGTCTGACATAAATATAGAAAACAGCTAGTCTAATCTTACTATTTTCTATCTATTTCTTAGAGAAGTACTAAGTTGTAAACAAATTTACATACATACAGAGCAAAGGCAAAGTGCTGGTGAGTAGATGTGTTTAGGTTCAGACAAAATCCAAAATGCTTAATTTTCTCTCTCTGAGAAACTCTTAAATTGATAACACAGTACTGCTGAGTCATTTCACATTACATCATTCTTGACACTTCTCTGGTTCCCAGGCTAACAGAAACTCAAAATTTACATTTCTTTTTGTAGTCTTGCACCTGGCCAGGAAGCCACAGAATAAACAAAATTTTTACATGTAAAATTTAGTAACTAACTCTGTCTTAATAACAATAGAAATAATTTGCTAGCCCAGGCATCCTGTCTCTGAGCTTTGAGATCAAACACAGTTATAAATTCTTTAATTCACAGGTTTCTTCCAGTACAGTACACTGTAGTTACATTTTTGAAGCTCAATACAACATATACCTTAATCATAGCATATAGTTCTCTTTACATTTGTAAACCAAGCCTGTGGATTATATTAATATTTACAATGACATAGAATTATCTACAAAATTCCAGTACCTGGGCTGGCAGCCTTTCAGTTTTTCACAGTTCACTTTGCGGGGGTGTGTGTAGGTGACATGTGGATTTCCATGATGATAGGTTTGTGGTCAGATCTAACCAGGGAGGATTTGACTACTGGTGTAAAGCAACGGTTGCCCATGTTAGTAATAACCAGGTTATATTTTGTGTGTCTGTTCACATCTTGCAGTGAATGTAAATATGTGATTATATTACATGTGTCCGTTCACAATAGGCAGGGACCTACAGTTGCAGGGCTTGTAGTGTATGTAAATATGTAATTATACTTCATGTGTCCATTCACACAGTGCAGGGACCTACAGCTGTAGGACTTGTATTGTGTGTAAATATATAATTATATTTACAGCTGATTAACTTCCTCTTATTTACTGGGTTCTGTTTACTTGTTTATCTCAGTACTAAGTCCAATCTTCCTTTGATAATATAGACAACTTTAGACTTTCTATGTTTAACTGACCTTGTGCTGTTGATATTTTCTTAATTTAGATTTTTATTTAGTTTCTTTTTTTAGCTGACCTGGTCTTGTTGATATTTTCTTTATATGTGTGGTAAGTTTGTTAGATAGTTATGTAATGAGCTGCCACCCTTAGTTAATGTACTGTACTAGCACTTTTTGTTACGAAATTGTGTCTTGCAGCTAATCTCCCTGGGCCTCTACTGAAAATGGACATATATCCAGTTAGACTAGCCCGGTCAACAAATGTAAAATAAATAAATAAATAATAAAATATGTCAAGTGTCCATTCACACAGTGCACAGACCTACAGCTGTACTTCTTGAAGTGCGTGTAAATATGTAATTATGTAATTATACTTCATGTTTCTGTTCACAACCTGCAGAGACCTACAGCTGCAGGGCATGTAGTGAATGTAAATATGTAATTATATTTTGTGTGTCTTTTCTCACCATGCAGGGACATACAGCTGCAGGACTTGTAGTGTATGTAAATATGAAATTATAATTTGTGAGTCCATTCACATCTGCAGGGAAGTACAGTTCCACATCTTGGAGTGCATGTAGATATGTAATTATACTTTTGTGTCTGTTCACAATGTGCAGGGACCTGTAGCTGCAGGACTTGTAGTGTATGTAAATATGAAATTATACTTTGTGAGTCCATTCACATCTGCAGGGAAGTACAGTTCCACATCTTGGAGTGCATGTAGATATGTAATTATACTTTTGTGTCTGTTCACAATGTGCAGGGACCTGCAGCTGCAGGACTTGTAGTGTATGCAAATATGTAATTATACTTCATGTGTCCATTCACAACGTGCAGGGGCCTACAGCTGCAGGACTTGTAGTGTATGTAAATATGTAATTATACTTTGTGTGTCTGTTCACAGTGTGCACATTCTTACAGCTACATGACTTGTAGTGTATGTAAATATGCAATTAAACTTTTGTGTCCATTCACAAGTTGCAAGGACCTGCAGCGGCACGACTTCCAGTGTATGTAAATATGCAATTGGACTCCGTGTGTCCGTTCACAATGTGCAGGGACCTGCAGCTGCAGGACTTGTAGTGTATGTAAAAATGTAATTATACTTTGTGTTTATTATTTATTTATTTATTTATTGACATTTGTTAACCAAGTTAGTCAGGCTGGGCCAGGAGCCCATTTTTAATGGAGACCTGAGGAGAAAAGCTTCAGTTACACACAGTTTACAGTATATGAACACATTCACACTCCAAGGTAGTAAAATTAAAAATACAGAGCACCAAGAAATATAGAGGAAGGTAATAATAAACAAGTAGCTATGTGCAAAATATACAAAAAATATACAGCAAATTGAGCTTTCAATAGTGAGGGATTGGGTTTACCAGATAAATCCCTAGTAGGTTAATTAGTGATGGTCAGAGACTAAAACATACATACATGTGGTGGAAATGAAATACAAGAGTGTGGTGGAGTTAGGAAGGTGGGTAGTTTCTGTTCACAATGTGCAGGGACCTACAGCTGCATGACTTCTAGTGTCTGTAAATATGTAATTATACTTTTTTGTCCGTTCTCAACTTGTAGGGAGCTACAGTTGCAGGACTTGTACTGCATGCAAATATGTAATTATATTTCATGTGCAGGTACCTGCAGCTGCAGAACTTGTAGTGTATATAAATATGTAATTATACCTTGGGTCTCCATTCAGAACATGCAGGGTCATACATGCGCAAGACTTGTAGTGCATGTAAATATGTAATTATAGTTCATATGCTCGTTCACAACATGCAGGGGCCTGCAGCTGTAGGACTTGTAGTGTATGTAAATATGTATTTATACTTTGTGTGTCCATTCACAATCTGCAGGGAAGCACAGTTCCACAACTCGTAGTGTATGCAGATATGTAATTATACTCCCTGTTTCCATTCACACAGTGCAGGTACCTACAGCTGCAGGACTTGTAGTTAATGCAAATATGTAATTATACTTTGTGTATCCATTCCAAATGTGCAGGGACCTACAGCTGCAGGACTTGTAGTGCATGTAAATATGTAATTATACTTTGTGTATCCATTCACAATCTGCAGGGAAGCACAGTTCCACAACTTGTAGTGTATGTAGATATGTAATTATATTTTTGTGTCCATTCACAATGTGCAGGGACCTGCAGCTGCAGGACTTGTAGTGTATATAAATATGTAATTATACTTTGTGTGTCCATTCACAGCATGCAACGGTCTACAGCTGCAGGACTTATAGTGTATGTAAATATGTAATTAGACTTCGTGTGTCCGTTCACAACATGCAGGGACCTATAGCTGCAGGACTTGTTGTGTATGAAACGATGTAATTATACTTCATGTGTCCATTTGCAACATGAAGAGACCTACAGCTGCAGGACTTGTAGTTTATTTAAATATGTAATTATACTTCGTGTGTCCGTTCACAACGTGCAGGTACCTACAGCTGCAGGACTTGTAGTGTATATACTTATGTAATTATACTTTATGACTCCATTCACAATGTGGAGGGACCTGCAGCTCCAAGATTTGTAGTGTATGTAAATATGTAATTATACTACGTCTGTCCATTTACAACATGCAGGGACCTGCAGCTGCATGACTTGTAGTGTATGTAAATATGTAGTTATACTTCATGTGTCCATTCACAATGTGCAGGGAGCTACAGCTGTATGACTTGTAGTGTATGTAAATATGCAATTATACTTCGTGTGACCTTTCACACATTCCAGGGACCTGCAGCTGCACGACTTGTAGTGTATGTAAATATGTAATTATACTTTCTGTGTCCATTCACAACGTGCAGGGTCCTACACCAGCAGGACTTGTATGTAAATATGTAATTATAGTTTGTGCTTCTGTTCACAATGTGCAGAGACCTACAGCTGCATGACTTGTAGTGTATGTAAATATGTAATTATACTTTTGTGTCCGTTCACAATGTGCATGGACCAGCAGCTGCACAACTTGCAGTGAATGTAAATATGTAATTATACTTCGTATGTCAATTCAAAACATGCAGGGACCTACAGCTGCATGACTTATAGTGTATGTAAATATGTAATTATGCTTTGTGTGTCCATTCACAACATGCAGGGACCTACAGCTGCAGGACTTGTACTGTATGCAAGTATGTAATTACACTTCGTCTGTCCATTCAGAATGTGCAGAGAACTACAGCTGCAGGACTTGTAGTCATACCTCCCAACCATAGCGAATTACTCAATTTTTTCTGAGTTTTGTGGTCCAAATAATGGGGTGCCACGATTCCTGTGTGGCACCCCTTCATTTCCAATTTTTTTACAGTTTTTTTTTTCTTTCATTTGTCCATTCACACTGTGCAGGTACCTAAAGCTGCAGGACTTGCGGTGCATGTAAATATGTAATTATAGGTTCATAGGTAGGTACTAGGCTATTGGCCCTAGGGCCTATATAAGCCTATCCAAGGGTACCCTGGCTTTCGCCACCCAAGAAAAATTATTTTCCTGTGCCACTTTCGAGCAGAGCCACAGAAGTGATCCCCGGGGTGAATTTCCTATCTCCCATCCAATCATCAAGATTTTTCTTGAAGAGTGCTAATGAGGAGCTTTGTTTGATATAGATAGTTTGTTCCAGAGTATGGGAAGTCTCTGGGACAGGAATCTATCCCTCTAGCATGTTCTGTTTATTGTGGTGACAAGGTTTAGGTCCCTAGAGCATGTAGCTCGTAGGGACTGGGATTTCTTTAAGTGGAGCATGTCTAAAAGCTCTGGGTTTGACATAGCTTTGTGTGTTAGGCAGAGATTGCCTCTGAGTAGGCGATATGTGACAGAGTAAAGCTGCAGTTTTTTGAGACGGTCTGCGTAGGGCATCTGTTTGAGGCTGGTAATCCTCTTTATGTGGTATTTCTGTGGCCTTTCCAGTTGTTGTAGATGTCTTGTGAGGTACATACCAAAAGGGGCATTGTACTCTATAATGGGTCTAATGAGAGACGAGTAGAGGGGAACAATGACCTCTTTTTTCCTGGATGAGAAAACTTTTGTGATGAGGTGTGCCACGTATAAGGATTTCCTGACTACTGTAGTGATGTGATTATCAAAGGAGAGACTACTGTCCACCTGTGTCCCAAGGTCTCTTATCACACTTTTGGTGTTAAGTAGACTACCACCTATGTGGTAGTTCATGGGTACAGAGTTTTTACCAAAAGGGATGACAATGCACTTTTTGGCATTGAGCTTGAGGCCATGACTTTGACACCAAGCATCTGTCTCAGCGAGGCCCTTTTGTAGGATGTCCACATCTTTTGGACTTTTGATTATGGCTCCTAGTTTGCAGTCATCTGCATACTTCATTAGCCAAACACCTTCTGTGTTCGCCTGTACTCCAGAGAAGTAGATACCAAACAGGAGAGGACCCAGGACTGAACCCTGTGGTACTCCACTTGTCACTGGCCTGAAGTTGGATTTGGAGTTTGCTACTTTCACAGTGTGGGTTCTGTCAGTGAGCCAGTTCACAACCCATCTTGTGACATAGGGATTTATACCTAGTTTAGTGAGTTTATCTATAATTCCAGAGTGGGGAATGGTGTCAAAAGCCTTGGCAAGATCTAGATAGGCTGTCTGAACCACCTTACCCTCATCTACAGCTTTGGTGACTGCTTCAAAGAAGTCTATTAGGTTTAGGAGACATGATCTGCCTTTTACAAACCCGTACTGAGTGGGGTCCTGAGTTTGGAGATTACCAATGTCACTGTTTATAAGTTCCATGATGATATGTTCCATAGCCTTGCAGGCCAGGCTCATTAGGCTAATGGTGCGGTAGTTTCTGGGGTCTGTGGTGGCTCCCCCTTTGTGGAGTGGGATAACTGTCACTGTGCGCCACTCAGTGGGCACATAGCCTGAGGTGAGGCTATGACTGAACATGGTACTTAGGTGGGGTGCCAGTTTGTTCTGTAGTTCATGTCGAACACAGCCTGGGATGTTGTCAGGTCCCATGGATGATGTGTTCTTGGCTTTGGATAGTGTGTTTTTTACCTGTGCAGCCGTGATTACAGGAACTTTGCATTCTTCTGGTATAGCAATGGGCCCTTTAGGGGATGACAGGGGGGTAAAGTTAGCACTGAACCTATCTGCCAGGATGTTGGCAATATCAGTTGGTTCTGTATATTGAGTGCCATTGTGCTGTAACTCAGAGCAGATCTGAGTGTTGCCATTGAGATTCTTGACATATCTATAGAATGCTTTGTGGTTGTCTTTAGAGTCAGTGGCGATTTTGTTTTCATAACTAGCTTTGGAGGATTTTATGAGGGATCTCAGCTTCTTACTGAGGCTGACCAGGGAGTTTCTTCAATCATAGGATTTTACTCTTTTTTGCAACAGTTTCTTTCTTCTGTTGTAGTTTATGGCAGGGGACCACCAGATTGGCTTCCTTTTTTTTGCAGGATAGCATCTTGGTTCTGTTAGGGATTGCATGATCCATGCACTCGTGTAAGTGCTTATAAAGTGCATTTGTGTAGGATTCAGCAGTCATACCTCTATTGTCCATCAGTGTGGGTGTCGTGAAGTTTGCCACTTCTGTCTTAAGAAGTGTGAAGTTGGCTTTGGAGAAATTTATTACTGTGGTTTCCCTAATGGGGGGTGGGGGAGGAATGTGGATGTCTAGGGTGATTAGCTTGTGGTTGGATCTGACCAATGAGGAAATGACCTCTTGTGTGGAGCACCGGTTGCCCATGTTGGTAATAACCAGGTCTAGGATATTGCTACCCCTGGTGAGGGTGTGGATAAGTTGATCAATGGCATTGGAATTTATGAATTCCAGAAAACTTGAGCACAAGAGTTGGTACATGAGTAGTTTTCCCAGTTAATGGTAGGGTAGTTGAAATCGCCCATTATTAGGGTGTTAGGATGTACCCTAATATTTTCCAGTGTATCAAGAAATGAGGAGTGGGAATCCTGGGGCATGGTGGGGGATCTGTAGCAAGCTACAATTTGGATTGCAGTCTTGCCCAGAGTTAGTTGCACTTGGATAATCTCGGATGCATTATGCTGAGCAACTGGCCTGGAGGTGTGGATATCCTTAATGAATATGGACACGCCTCCACCTTTAGTGTTTTGGTCCAGGTTAGGTGGCCGAAAGGTGTGGTATGAATTATAGCCTGGTAATGCAGGGGTACTCTCTGGAACCTTGAACCAGGTCTCTGTCACTGCACAGATGTGGGTTCTGTCATTGAGCCGGGATAGGCAATTGAGTCAGCAGCAAGTTTGAGGAATGTTTAAGAAGTTCCTTGAGTGAGTGCATTTTGAGGTTTAGACTTCTAGCATTGAGTGAGTGCATTTTGAGGTTTAGACTTCTAGCCTTGAGTAGCAATACCCTCAGATTCTTCTTGCCTGTACCTGTTAGGGTGGTGAATTTGTCATTTGAACCTTGCCTAAAAAAGGCACTATAGGGGTGGCTAGAGCCTTAGCCAGTATCCGGAATCCCAGGGGCGACAGGTGCAGGCCATCTCTGGCAAAACATCGTGGTTTGTCGATCATGTCATCCCAGGCAGACAGATACTGGATCCCCTTAGAATGACACCAGAAGCTTAGCCAATTGTTGAAGTCAATCATTTTGTCCTTGTACTGTATTTATTTATTTATTTAGTTATTGACATTTGTTAACCGGGTTTGTCCAACTGGGATTGTGGCCCATTTTCAGTGGAGACCCGAGGAGAAAAGCTCCAGTAATACATTTTAAAACAAGTACAATTTTAAACAATATTGATATAATAGCAGTTATAGCAAAACAATTCACATATGTTGGGATACATGCATAAAGTTAAAGTTGCATTAAAAAGAAGCTAACTAACAATTTTACATTGATATAGTTCAATAGGTCAACAATTAACATTTTTTGTTTGTATAAAATTATGCAAATGCATAGTAGACACATTGGAGAGAGAGGTGTAATGAGGTACTAAGTATGGTCCTTTTGAGGGTACATAAAGGGAAGGAAGACTAAGTAGGGTCATGGCAAGGGCAGGTTCTGAAATTGAGAAAATAAGTTTTTAGTTCATTTTTAAAGTGTGAGGTGTGGGAGATTGAATGTAAGTCAAGGGGAATTTTTTTCCAAGCATGGGCTAGGGAGTGTTTGTAGAGTAGTTTGCCTACTGACCTTTTTGGGTGGTAGATATCAAGTAATTGTTGGTTAGAAGTACAGAGGGTCCGGGATGGGATGTAGATGGAGACTAAGGAAGATAGAGATGGACAGAAGGAGGGTTTATAAAGAATAGAGTGTAGCATATGAAATTAATAAGATAGCAGAAACTGGGGAAGTTCAAGCCATTGAAGAGAGTTTAAAGAAATGCAGTGGTGTGAGTTGTATGGGGAGTTAGTAATGAATCTGGCTATTATATGGTAAGTCTGTTGCAGTTTGTTCAGAGTGGAGGCCTGGATATTGGTAAGAACTGGGGCGGCATATAAGAGGGAGAGGAGGAGGAGTGCCTGGCCCAGGGTAAGTCTAGATTCGGGGGTTAGGAATTTTTTGTTCCGATATAGCAGACCGAGTTTCTGGTTTGTTTTTTTTATACATTGGAGTATGTGTAGGTTGAACTTGAGTTCGTCATCGATAATGACCCCTAGGGGTTTTGTATGGGTGTCAGGTTGGATATTTGTATTGTTAGAAGATGTAATAAAAAGGAAGGTTTTGTGATGAGAAAGAGAACGGGGAAGGAAAAGTAGGAATTTGGTCTTTTTGGGATTTAGAATCAATAGGTTGTGACAGAGCCATTGTTCAGTGGATAGTAGGGCCTATTGGGTCAGGGAGTGTAGTTCAGGAATGTTATTTGAGATGGATATAAGTGTAGAGTCGTCGGCATACTGAATAAGGGAGGATTCTTTGCATGAGGTGTAAAGATCATTGGTGAAGATGTTAAACAAAAGGGGTCCCAAGATGGAACCTTGAGGAACACCAGTGGAGATGGGAAGGAAAGGTGAGGAGGATGAGAGCCATTTGACAGATTGTTCCCTGCCAGATAGGCAACTAATAAACCAGGCAAGTGTGGAGGGGGATAGGTGGAGATTTGCGAGTTTGGATAGTAGTAGAGGATGAGAGATAGTATTGAAGGCTTTGGAGAGATCTGGGAAGAGACAGGAAATGTGTTTATTGCTATCTAGGGCCTCTGCAATGATATGAGTGAAGGAGAGGAGGGCAGTGGTGGTACTGTGGTGAGGAAGAAATCCATGTTGGGTAGGGGTAAGTAAGTGGTGTGTGAGGAGGTGATTAAGAAGCTGTGAGTGAATACATTTTTTTAATATCCTGGAGAGTGGGGACAGAATGGCAATGGGTCTGTAGCTTGAGGGGTCAGTGGAGTTTCCACCTTTATGAAGAGGGATAGTGAAGAAAGATTTCCAAAGGGTGGGGACAGTTGATTCCTGAATAGATCGATTAATTAGTATAGATACAGGATAGGCAATTGAGTCAGCAGCAAGTTTGAGGAATGTAGGAGCTAGATTGTCAGTGGAAGGAGAACAAGGTTTTAGCTTGAGTAGTAAAGATTTGATGTAAGTAATGGGAACTGGCTCAAAAGAAAACAAAGTTGTGTTAGTGGGACTTGGAGAGGTGGGTGTCAAAGTAGAGTTTGGCTTAGAGGTTACCAGATTTTGGATGGAAGAGATAAAGTGTTTATTCAGGAGGGTAGCTGTTTCCTGAGCAGAAGAGTTAGGGTATGGGGAGGGATTAGAGGGCTTTCCAGGATAGAGGATGTTGCTGAGAGTTGACCAAAATTTTTGAGGATTGAATTTGTTGTTAAGCTGAGCAGAGTTATAGTATAACATTTTGTCATTAGTTGTATGTTTTTTGCAAGGTTCCTCAGTTGCCTGTATTTTTGAAGAAAAGGTGGTTGTTTAGTTTTAGTCCAGGTCTTCCAAGCATGATCTCTTTGTTTCATAAGGGACCTAGTCTCTTTGGAGAGCCAGGGAGCATGGTTTGATTTTACTCTGATCTTCCTAGAGGGAGCTAAGGAGTTTAGAGTATTCATGAAGATGCTATTGAAAGTGCTTACAGCATCGTTTAGGGGGAGGTGTTTTAGAATGGACCAATCTATGTTGTGGAGAATGGAGTTAAATTGGGATGAATGGAAATTTGATAGTTTTCGACAGTCTTTGATAAGGTGGGGTTTAAGAATATGGGAGTAGTGTCTTAAGATGGTGGTAGTGTCTTAAGATGATCACTGAGGGAGTCAGGTAAGGTGCTGGGATTGTGGTATTGGTGGGGGGAATTGGTAAGGATCCAGTCTATGATGGAGCTGGAAGAGGAATTTTTATGGAAGCGAGTGGGAGATGTTATAAGTCGGTGGAAGCCATGTAGTTGGATACTGAGTTGAGGGGAGTCAGTTGTGAGTTTGGAGCAATCAATGTTGACATCACCAAGGATAAGTGTCTCATATGGTATGTTGTGGGAGAACCAGGATAGGATGTTTTCAAGAATGGGCAGATTGTTACCAGGAAGAAGGTAGATAGAGGCAATTGCAAGTTTTTTGTGGGGATTCAGATGGCAGTTAAGGATAATGATTTCAGCTGGGAGGAAGTCAGGAATGAGGAAGGGTATGGTGAGAGGTTAAGAATGTTTGAGTAGAGGATGGCCACGCCACCACCTTTTTTACAGGTCTATCAGATCGGAAGATATTATAACCTGGTGGGAGTATTTCACTATTTGAGATGTGTGGCTTGAGCCATGTTTCAGATAGGGAGAGGATGTGAGGGGTATTGAGAGCTCTCCATGAGTGCAGCTCAGTGACTTTATTTGCTAGACACTGAATATTCAATGAGTAAATAGTTAAGTATTTGGATGGAGATGATTGTTGTGACTGAGGTTGGTGACTGTTAAAGGAGTAAGATGGGGGCAGTGTAGAGGTAGTTTTGGGGAGGGAAGAGGGGCCAGGGTTGGGATGGATATCTCCAGAACAAAGTAGGTTTTTAGTGAGGAGAGAGTGTGTAGTAGATGCTAGATGGAGTTTGTATAGTTTTGACTTAGCTTTGTGGGAAGGTTTAAAAACCTGTATTATGGGTAGTTTATATAGACTTCAGATAGGGGTAGTAAAGAGATTAAGGGGAGATAGTAAAATATGAAGTATTTGGATATATGTTGTATGAGTGAGAAGTTGGTGAACATAGGAGTGGGTCAGAGATATTGGAGTGGTAAGAGGTGGAGATAGAGAGAATAATGAGTAGTGTAGAAGATATTAGAAAATAATACATGTTGGAATAAAATATGGTCAGATAGAGTAGGTAGAGAGACAGTGGTATAGATGAAATGGTGTTGACAACATTGACAGAATAGTAAGGTGGTTGTGGCAATCGGCAGGAAGTGGAATTGTAGTGGCTAGTGGGACAGGAAGGGGAGGGATAGTTAGGTATAAAGGTAATTGTAATGGGGTGGGTGGGAATGGGGGTAGGGTAGGGGAGTGAAGTGAGC
>NC_056728.1:30272825-30338447 GCF_019279795.1 Protopterus annectens | reverse complement strand
TGCAAGGCGATCGAAGTTGCGCAGGGAGGAGTGTCAATGTTGGCTTCCTAAACTGCTGAATATTATATTCCACCAGCAAAAGTAATTGTACCTATCAGTGTCCGTGGAGACTGAAACGTATGCAAAGCAGAGTCCCTGCGAACAGAAAATGAAGACTCAAACACAAATGCACGGTAGGGAATAATGAGTCCCTACCCATGAACAAATGACAGGAAAACCGTGTGCCTGTAGTCCAACGTAGTGTAGATAGCTATACCATGTGGAAGTGAAACGTATCAGATGTTAGCGTGCCGCCAGTAGGTACGTCCAGTCTAACGGAGAGGGTCACCAACCGACCCATAATTTGAGGGAGGGAACATAGCTGTGCAGATGTGTCCATAACAAAATACACGAGGAGAAATGTAGATATAGGTAGTGACCGTATGTCTGAATCATATCCCACAAGCCATGTAATAGTCACATACAAAAGGTATGTCCGTATTTCACATACCAAATGTGATAGGAAATAGCATACGCATGTAAACGAAACAGATGGAGCATATAAACGAGCCATAACAACACGGACACATGTAGGCCGAAAGGAACAGTATGATCCATACCGTCGACCAAGATTACCACCTGTCCCACTTTGCGAGCGACAGTCCCTCTGTGGGCAGATGTGTCCTGACACAAACATGTAAAACTGGCAAATGTCCAGAGAATATAGGATATAATTCCTCCGTACACATCATGCAATAGTTGCATTAAACATATTTCACTGGACGTATAATACAGAAATGTCATAACAAACAGAATAAGATACCGAAATGCTACAAGAATCAGCTGAGATATAGGCAAGAATTGTAAGTTCTATCTGCCGAACTGACCATGGGTATGTGTTGGCCTGTAAAATATGCTGTGTTCACTGCAACTGTCACAGTAGGGTTGCCACCCTTACAAATGGCCAAAGTGGGACATGTCTGGTACAGACATCAGACTGTACAGGCCGACACATACCCACAGCCAGTACAATGGACAGAACATAACTGTTTTGCCTACAGAAAAGCGTATTCCTGTAGCATTTTAGTTGCTTAGTCTGTTTCTCATAACAGTCAGGTATTTTAGATACAGAATTAACTGTTTAATGCAACTATCACATATAAAATCACAGGACATTTGCCATGTTGACAATTACATGTCAGGACACAACTGCCCAAAGAGGGACTGTCCCTCGCAAATTGGGACAGGTGGTAACCCTATGTCACACTGTGGACAATTGAAAAGGTGGAAACACAACCGCTGATTGTGGGGAGGCAATGTCCACAACAGTCAGACATGTGTAAGGAATAGCTTGGACATAGGAAAAGGTGACATCCTACCAATGAGTAGAACAGGCTGGCAAAATCTGGAAGGCAGCTGTATAATCCGAACGCTTATGTAACACAGTCGAACGGATAGTACCTGGATACACCAACCAAGTAATGAAAGTGAATTAAGGGCGTGTACCTATGTGCGTGAGGTATAGCATGTGGACAGCAAACATGGCAGGGTAGTCCACACAACCATAAAGGTACCCGACACATGTAGGGTAGTCAATGTTCAACTCTGGCCGTGTCATGGGCCAACAACCAAAGTAGTGCTCTATGGGGTGTGAGTAATTCGCATGTGAGGGGTGTGTGTTTAATGGTAAATCCCTCAAAGGTGATACTTGTGTCGTATGCAGAAAAGGTGAACTGGAGGTGTATGAGGGGGCAGCGGGTGAAGTGGAAAGAAACACAACCTCATGTAGAAACAGCTGCAAGACAAGCAGACAGGCCATAGTGTAGAACACAATCCCACAAACATATGAATATGGAAATATGCGAGACAAATGTATACATACGGCACCATCACATACCCACAGATGAGTCCTGATGGAACTGGCCATAACAAACACAACACACCTGGATGCATAATAGCCTACCCAGCATACCCTCCACAACACAAAACCTGCCACCATACCAGAACGTCCACCAAATCCAGCCGTACTTGGTCCACTGGTTTGTTGCAGAAACAGATACACACAGTGACCCCCTATGCATATGTAGTAGGTATTGTCACCCTAGGCAGTGTCAGGATTGCAAACCATGTATCCCCTGCAGGTAAAACCCCCAGCACATTTTCGTGCAGCCACAAAAATCGACGTTATCTAACTTGTTTTGGTTTTGACCAATTTTTGGGTTATCCCTCACGGGATGACCAACCTGTGTAAATAGTAGAATGGTTATGACGACATGATGTCCAATCCAATAGATATCTGGGCACAAGTCAGAACGTGCAGTGGAGGTCCATGACACTGTCCAGCCCTAAGTGGGCATGCATAACCTACCGCCCAGGATAAAATACCTTCCCGTGACGCACGTGTCCAGACACGATTAGGAGGGAGAATATAATGCACACATTTGCAAAGTGGAAAATGGCATGATGGTGAGGAAGACACTACATAAACAGGTCAACCCTGACCAAGTGTGAGGGACACTGACTGTGTGCAGTCGTGACTGACCATACCTGTCAACCTGTGTGAGCAAGATATCTGGACAGAGCCATGAATATAAGTGAGACAAAGGTCCAAAATAAGGGACAATCTGTAAACATATCTCTTAGAAACAGAATGTGATAGAATAACAGTTTGCACATTGGCATTAATGTCTGGAGTATGAAGTCTGAAACCCAAATGTCTGTCAGTACGTTCGGATTGCAGTCCTTAATGCTGAGCTACTGCCGTGCCAGAACACAACAGCATATTACAGAGGTCCGTGCCATACCACTCAACTGTCCGGATATTCGCAGAATGACTAGGGTCACCACCTGTCCCACTTTGCGAGTAACAATCCCTCTGTAGGCAGTTGTGTCCTGTGAAAAAAATCAAGACATAGCAAATGTCCTGAGAGTTTATTCCCTAATTTACTTTAATAGTCGCATAAAATGGTTATTTTATATATGAATCCTCAATATGTTATGTGAAGTAGCATAAGCAATTCAAATGTTACTAGAATACGCTATTATATGTACAAAAAAGGTTAAAGTTCAGTACTATGCATGGCTGTAGATATGTTTGGTCCTGGAAAATCTGACATCTCTACAGAACATGTCCCACTTTGGGCAGTCGAAAAGTGGCAACCCCAAGAATGACCACAGGTTCGCCCCATAGTGTTGGTCTGTGCCTCCGACAATCTGCACCAGTGTGGTAAATAGCTGAGGATTGACATCACTAAATAATGAGAAATATCCTGAGTATAAGACTCCACAACCCGCAGAAAAGTCATGCTAATGCAAGACTTAGCATTCTATCAACGATGTATGCTTGTAAGAGCAATCGTTAAAATGTGTCCCTAATTGTCCCCCCATCGTGTAGGTTTTGTGCAGGTATGGTGCTCTAAGAGGTATGGTCCGTACATATTTACAGGAACAGCCCTTCAACCGCATACCTGTAGTCACTTCATGTCCAAAAATAACAATCCCCATATGACTGTATACAGGTAATAGTCAAATGTGAATGGGAACACCCCTCACCGGGGAGTATGGACTGTAACAAACCCACCCATAATATGTAATGCCAACAGAATTAGCTGCTGACAGGTGCCCAAACACCTGTGTCTATAAACACAGGTAAAACTTCAAAATAGGGAGATAAGCCCTGTCCATATGCTTCGTCTGACATTTGACCTCGGCCAGGGAAGCTCCGTTCACCAGTGGACAAGCCTAAACCCAGATCACTACATGAACACCCTAACAATCAAAGACCTGTATGTGGCTGGACTATATGCCTTGGTGTTCTGCATACCCTCGGAATGATTAACAATGCAGCCAGAGTCCACAGCAGTAGGCAATAGGGAATGTGTAATATGTAGTACCGCCTTTTTCCCAGCAGGAGAATGGATGCCTGTGTCATAGGTGAAGCAGTGAAGCGTATGTTGATGTAGCTAAGTACTATGGGTATGCATATCAATGAGGGAGAACACCAATAGAATAGTGTTTCTGGTATCCGGCCAACGTGAATGCAGTCCCAGTTGACCTGCGACCACTGCACATATAACTTGAAAGTGTAATTAAAGCGTTCGTGCAGTACACACATTTAAATATGTAAAGGTGAACGTGTGTTTCGCAGTAGTCCATAAACTGGAATACAGATATGTAACTGTTACGGTCAGAATTATGAAAGTTTACGGAAGCACAATTATCTATGAAACATATGTAACCCACAATAAGGATATGCAAGTGCGCCTGCGCGTGTGTAATCTGCTCACAGAATAGAAAATGAATGGTATTTTCCCCACGTTCCATGTACATGGCTCATACCTGTTAAACCCGTACAGTATGAAACCGGACAAAGCCACAACAACAACTGGTACAAATAGGGACAATCCCCAGATATTGCCCTAACAAACATAGAAAGTGGATAGAATAACAGGTGTGTCACTAGCATGGACTCTCTGAAGGGTATGAAGTCGTAACCTGAAATGTTTGTCATTATTTACCAACGTCAGTCAAAAATGATATGCCACTAACTTGCCAGATAGACACAAGGTTATGAAAAATGGACCACTAATAGGGACTATCCCCAGATATTGCCTAACAAACATAGAAAGTGGATAGAATAACAGGTGTGTCAAAAGCATGGATTCTCTGAAGGATATGAAGTCGTAACCTGAAATGTTTGTCATTATTTACCAATGTCAGTCTGTAATGATATGCCACTAACCTGCCAGATAGACACGAGGTTATGAAAAATGGAGCAAAGATAAGAGGCAAACAGCTGTACATGCAGCGGAAATCTGTACAGTTGAAAGGTATGATATGGAGATATATATACACATATATCCACAGACATAATCCAAAGCAAATTACGAGATGAGGAATGTACAGACATATGTATATATGTACAGATATATATATATCTATACACACATGATACATGAATAGATATATACACAACAAACATATGTACATAAATAGTGACCTAATATGGATAGACAGACAGACATGCATGAAAGGAGAATACACCGATGGTTTCCAAATCATTTCCTGGAAAGTACCAGTGTGACAGGGCCTGCAAGTTCTACATGTTAAACATGAATATAGGTGTCCTTTGCAGGACCCCAAAAATTGATCCGTATGAAGTGCGAACCATCATTGATGCAAAAGAAGTCACACCTGCAACTACGATATAGCTGTACATGCAACAGTAGCAGGTGCAAGGGTAATAACACATGGGTCGATTGAATGTATGACGTACGAGCTGATATCCGCAGAGTGGGGAGTGCTCGGAAGTGTCCTCACACTTTATTATCACTCACATTAAACATGTCTAATGGGTGTGTCAGGTATGGGAATCATGGCTATGCGGAAATGGGCCAAGGTGCTGGTTGGCACAGATTTATTAGGTACGCCCCATGGGAGTGATCAATATACCTATGTGGGTATAGCACACGCCTATATTCACCAAACAGGTGCAACCCACCCACTGGATATTGTGTAAACCATTGGGGGAAGATGTAGGGACCTATATCAGTGTCATGTAGGCGATTATCATGGATGGACACGCATACGACCAAGATGGTAACCATACCTGCCAGAATGTCAGAATAAGACAGCTGGACTAAGGCATAGTACACGACAGACAAATAGGGACTATATGAAATATACCTCAGACAAAGTCAGACCATAGATAAAATAATTGCTTAGTCGGGAATATGAATGTTATGAGAGTTAGTAATCATGAAATAGAAATGTCAGTCATGATTACCTAACCGCACAGTCTGTCATGGCTTGTCAGCAATCTATCAGAAAGGCACATTATCATGACAAATGTAACAGAATCATAGGTCAAACCCCAGGGCATATACCCATAATGTGTACAGGTGAGAGGTATGAAGGTTACCCGTCCTAATAAAATGTACAGAACTATGATACTAGGTGGACAGGTGAGAAGAAAGACATCAGGACAAATGACAAAACATGTACGACTCATAAGCATGTTTGTCCACAAATGTGAATTACAATGTATGGCCTGTGAAAGTCAATGTGGAAGGTTAATAGACTCAAATGACATGTGTCCCTCAGGGTGTCATGCAGTGTCACCAATACAGTGTCCAGTCCACCATACTCGTACGTGAGCTCTGAAACTGACGGAAAGCGCAAATACAGGCCTACACATAAGGTACATGATGGAATAAGTAGTGTGGATAAGCACCTGTTGGCCTGTGTGAGGAATATAACCCAGTAGTGGGTGTGTTCAGCAATAGGAATGTAATGGTAACTGGCCTGTGATGGCGCCATGTATTGTGTGTACTGGCGTAACTGTACAAATGTGCGGATGTATGCCTCATATGTGTGGTGTGTTCCTCTCACAATCTGTACCTGCATACCTCTCAACTGTACAGAATTTTGCAGAATGTCCAGATATTTGCCTCATATATTTGGTACATTATTCATACAATTGTGGTTTTCTGGCAAACAGTGCAAATCATTTAAGACGGAAGTTAGAAAATAATGAGAGACATTTGAGTTTCAGACTTCATACCCTTCAGAAAATTCATGCTAATGCAAAACCTGTTATTCTATCAACTTTTTAAGTTTGTAAGAGCAATATTTAAAAATTGGCCCTACTTTTGGGCTTTTGCCCCACATTTAGTTATGGCTTTGTCCAGATTTCCTGCTGTCAGAGGTTGAGAGGTATGTGTACCTGTCTGCCAAATACCTGAGAACTGACGTCATTAAATAATGATAAACATATGTGTTTAAGACTCCAAATCCCTCAGAAAGGGCATACTAATGCAAAACCTATAATACTGCCAACTATCTACGTTTGTAAGAGCAATATGTAGAATCTGCCCCTATCTGTCCCCCCATCATGTTAGGCTTTGTACAGATGTTTTGCACTAGGAGGTTGATAGGTATGATCAGAAACAGATACATGTCGGAGGAAACAGCATTATCAACCGCAAGATAATGCAGAATGTATGAAAAGCGCTGCAGTAGGAAGTTCATCCGCAGGTATGTGCTGACATGTCAAATGACACAGCAGTCTACAGGAAGTACTTATAGGATATCACCTTTACCAATGATGACAGTGGGACATACCCACAGCCATGCATACACCACAAATAGACATAGCACACAACAAAGCCTAGGCCATGATACATGACGCCTTCGGCGTTTATGGATTGAGTGAGAGTACAGCAAGGAAAGATGATTGCCAGGCTATTCAGCAAACACCCGCAGGGGCGTGCAAGACCGCCCGTAACACGAACATTGCATGGACAATGTTGGGATTTGCAACATACCCCATTTGTATGTGTAAGCTATGCAAATGATGTAATTATAGGGTTGCCACCTTTCCAAATGGCCAAAGTGGGACATTTGCGCTACAAACATCAGATTTTGCAGGGCAAAACATACCCACGGACAGTACAAAGGACAGAACTTCAGTTGTTTGCCTGAATAAAAGTTTATTCTTGTAGCATTTTTGTTCCTTATTCTGTTTCGTATAACATGCAGGTGTTTCAGATACAGAATAACTGTTTTATGCAACTATTACATACAATATAGAAAATACTTTTGTCCTAAAATCCCAGGACATTTGCCATTTTCTCACAATATTTTGCAGGACACAACTGCCCAAAGAGGGACTGTCCCTCGCAAAGTGGGACAGGTGGTAACCCTATGTAACTACTCGATACATGAAACAGTAAGCTGTCTGTGCAAGAGCAGAGTTATGTGCAGAAATGTACCCAGATGTTATGCGACTAGCATTTTGCACATTGCTAAATGGAGCAATGACAGCTGCAAATACAGTATGAATACAGTTGAAGAAGCATGCCAATGTCCAAGTCCAAGGCCAGTGGTGGCTTTGTCCATTGGATATCAATGAACCAGTAGTTGTCCTCCCCCGATCCCTGCTGTGGAAGCGTAGCGCAGTGCCACGAGAACGCGCTACACTTCAACACAAGACATATGGATAATATACATACAAAATGTAGGTTTAGTTAGATGTTAGTATGCCATGCAGATGAATGGCAAGCCGGAGATAACATGGCTACTGCGTACTGGTACCTATGTGTGGAAGCGCTCTGTCAGAGATGTAATGAAGCATTTGTAGGCAATGTGAGGCAAGTGAGGCTGAGGATAGTGAATCACAACATGTCATGCCATATGGGCCAAGCCTCTACAGTGTAGTGTAGGTTAAGGGGACTATTAGAGTAGAAGATAGGTGACAACAGGAGTGTGTATGTACAAAACACTGTAACCTCACCGGAGCAGTGTCACATGTGTGTTGTCAGTACTCAGTGGAAGAGGCGTGTCATGAGCTATCCCAGGGAACATCAAGAGACTGACAGCGTATGCCATGGATACCACCGATGTGACATGCAAACCTGCCCACAGTGTGTCTGCTCTCGTGCATGCCAGTAAGCCCGAGTAAGTATGTGTGCGCGCGTGTTAGCCCGTGTGCGCATGTGGAAGAACGAGTAAGCTAGTGTACGAATGGTGAAGCCCGTGTAATGTCGTGTATGCATTTGTAAGCAGGTATACATGTGCACACACAGACACACATGCAGCCAATACTACACGCATCAGTGAAATGGCACATGGATGGAGACTACATCAGAGGTAACAGTTCTGTAAACTATGCTACAGTGATGGTCATAGCTGCAATGCAGCATGCCTGCTGAAGTACACCTGGAAGTAACACACTGTGTGTTAACAGCATGCTAACATCAATACAGTGAAATAAAGCCACTGTGTGCAGCAGCACCACGTTAGTCAGATCCTGCATCAATGTTACACATCACAGGTGGTGGCACAGGTGACATCATATGCACAGGGTGTGGTGTTAACATGTCCAGAGCTGTCATAGAGCCATCCAATGTACACATAGGTGTGTGCGTGTGAGGGACAACAGTTATTGCATGGCCCAATGGTGGTGCAATGGGTGTGTGTATGTGATAGCCGTAGCTGTTTGTGGTAAGTGTGTGTGTCTGCATATACACAGGTACAGCATGTGTCAGCCATATACAGGAGGTTGTGGGACAGTCACAGACCATACCTGCCAAGCTGTAGAGATCCGCATTACTGGCCATGGACACCCCTCCATGCATCCAACACAACCCAGTCCTGCACCTGTCAATGTCTACACATACAGTCCTGGGATCTGTACGACAACCTGTGGATAAACGTGAGTCTGTAATGTTAACCTGGGGTGCATAGACTTGACAGTTACTACAGATGGATATGAGCCATACTCACACTCCAATGTAATAACCACTGCTGACTGTTTCAGTGATCTGCATACGACCACTCAAAGGTGCTGCACTAACATTGTTCCCAATGCTCGTGTAATACCCAGCAACACAATAACCGGTCACTACACATGTATAACTCACGATCACTACAGCACACAGTATGTGCACTATCACAGAGCCATAGCAGATGTACATACATTCAAGGTGTTCACGTACAGACAATGCAGCACAGTCAAGAGTGATAATCCCAACATACATATCTATATACAATATATATATATATATATATATATATATATATATATATATATATATATATATATATATATATATATATATATATATATATATATATATATACACACACACACATATATATGTAGATAGATACATATATACACACACACACACACGTGGCAGGGTTGGGAGCAGTACATAAGCATAAGCATTGTACCACACGACAGCATTACGCAGTTACAAAACGCGCTACCGTGATCAGTGGATCACATGATTCACACAGGCACACGTCTAGCCTGCAGACAGCAGCATCAAAGGCAAAGACGCCGCACGGATGTTATGGAGATTGAATACTGTCAAAGCAATGTACTGTTGTCATGCAGCTGGAAACACACACACACACACACACACACACACACACACACACACACACACACACACACACACACACACACACACACTTGGCAGGGCTGGGAGTCAAACATACACCTAACTACCATAACACACTACAGCATGTCGCATTTACAGAATGCGCTACCGAGATTACTGAACACAGCACTCCAAGAGGCATACTTCTAGGTGGGTGACATCATCCGCAAAGGCAAAGACTTCGATAGCAAACTGCTGTGGTGTGTGGCATCTAAAAGCAAGACTGAGTCCCCAGGCAGATGGGAGCATGCGCGCAAACACACACACATATGCACACACACACTTGGCAGGGCTGGGAGTCGAACATGCACCTAACTACACTAACACACTACAGCATAACGCATTTACAGAACGTGCTACCGAGATTACTGAACACAGCACTCCGAGAGGCATACTTCTAGGTGGGTGACATCATCCGCAAAGGCAAAGACGTCAGTAGCAAACTGCTGTGGTGTGCTGCGTCTAAAAGCAAGACTGAGTCCCCAGGCAGATGGGAGCATGTGCGCAAACACACACACACACACACACACACACACACACACACACACACACACACACACACACACACTTGGCAGGGCTGGGAGTTGAACATACACCTAACTACCCTAACACACTACAGCATGATGCATTTACAGAATGCGCTACTGAGATTACTGAACACAGCACTCCCAGAGGCATACTTCTAGGTGGGTGACATCATCCGCAAAGGCAAGGACGCCGATAGGTAATGTATAGAGAGTGAGCAGTCTGAAAGCATATTACTGTCCCAAGGTAGATGTAGACAAACACATGGCAGTGGTGTGATCGGGGCAACCAAATATCTACAGAGCACTACAACAACACTACATAGATATGGGACGTGCCACAGACAGTACACCCTTCAAGACAGCAACTAGTGTGTTCAATATAGGCATCCATCGTGACATTGAAAATGGACACCTGATGCCTGGATGACCACCATCGCTATACAGGACGTCAATGGCCATGCCCACACGCTTAGTATCACACGTCTGTTTGGAAAGTACTGTGTGTCCATCTACACAACGGCGTACTGGGCATGCTCACACACTTAGCAGTTGCAAAGGGTCGTCTTGCATGCATGCACACGGATTCTAAACATGGAAGTGCGCAGTTTGGAATGTACTGTGTGTCCATCTACACAACGGCGTACTGGGCATGCTCACACACTTAGCAGTTGCAAAGGGCCATCTTGCATTCATGCACATGGATTCTAAACATGGAAGGGCGCAGTTTGGAATGTACTGTGTGTCCATCTACACAACGGCATACTGGGCATGCTCACACACTTAGCAGTTGCAAAGGGCTGTCTTGCATGCATGCACACGGATTCTAAACACGGAAGGGTGTAGTTTGGAATGTACTGTGTGTCCATCTACACAACGGCGTACTGGGCATGCTCACACACTTAGCAGTTGCAAAGGGCCATCTTGCATGCACATGGATTCTAAACACGGAAGGGCACAGTATGGTATTACTGTCACAGATGTCTCAGGTGCATATCACAGAGGTACACACCACAATCTACAAGGTAGCCCTCCGACATCACCATGTCATTGGACCAGCAATACACAGCCATACATTAAACACAACACAGTGTGACTCATGATCAGTGCACTGTACACAGGTCTACAGCAACTGTGCAGACTACACATGTACTGACAGGGTTCCATCATATGTTATGCATTGCAATGATACCACTATACATAACCAGGTCAGCTCTACACATACCAGGGGCCCTGGGTCTTACACAGCTGTGACAGATGACTGTCGCTGTACACCAACAAACACACATGTTAGGCTATGTCATACATGTATTTGCAGTGGATATGTGCATGGACCACACACACAACACATATGTACATAACATAGCTTTTGCTGTCCTCCATGCAGACAAGTGGCTACAGCAATCATGCACACGCAAATGGAAGGTGGGTGCATGGCTGTTGAATGCTAACAGTACATGAGGCAGAAATGTTAACCGAGGACACATTCCTTCTGTACTAGTTACCCATGACACCCATCATATCATACAACAGTCCATGTGTTATGTATGTCAACACATATGTCCACCAATTGCAATGCATACCAACATGGCTACATGACAGGCATGTAGGACCAACACACATGTACAATCTGTAGTGTGCATGCAGCTACCATGCATGTGCAGTAGCTGATATAAGTAACTAATCTGTGCCTAACTACAACATGCAGTTGCAATGCAGCCCCATCATTGACACCTGTATATGGTGACATACTGACAGTACAGTAGGATGTACATGGATGTGTGTAGATAAAGTGGTGATCCACCTGTGTAGATGGATGTTTGCCGGGGATGGCTCACAGGTGTGTCACACGCCATCCTACCATTACATGTGCAAACAGTACGCTATGTTACCGTTACTGGACGGTGGTGACATAAAACCTACACAGCGGTCAGGTGTCACCGACAGTACGTCACTTGACACCTGTAACACTTACATCCTCCCGTGTGCATATAGAAGCACAATTGCCGAAGGTAGCGTTGGTACACATAATGTGGCCATTACTGCTGCATGTCTGTCAGACATATCATCATATAGCAGGTGTATCATTCACAGTACTGCCATGTGTGTTTGCTTGTGTGACCATATATGCCACATATGGTGGGGAATACATCCCAATTGTTACACACCCCTGTACACTGTTGTAGAGATCTGTACATACTGCAGTGTGGAAAGCATGATGTAGGCAGGTGTGGTGTGTGTATCACACACATCAGCTATCCATATGTGTATGACATTTGTGGTCTCCACAGTGTGTGTGTGTATGTAGGTTTGTATGGCTGTCTGGTGCATGAAGTGAGGGTGTATGCTACCATACAGAACACACAGGATCCCTACCCCTCATGGAGATGCAGTCCACTACCCTGTTGATGCCATCGGTCTCAGCCGCACTGGCTACCTGTACATGTTCTTTCTCTGTGTCGCATCATGTGGGTTCACAGTACTGTGACGGTGATGTCCACATAGGCAAGGGTCCTCACCTCAACACTATGGAGTGTGCGTTGCAGTGTTGTTGACCCCGTGAGTGTGAGCATGTTCCTGTAATGTGACAGGATATTACTGCTACACAGTGAGGCCTCATGCTATCAAGTGGCCTCTAGCATTATCATTGGCCAGACCGCTGTGTACAACCCCTGCACCATGTCAACATACCTGTGATGTGACCTGGTATGGATGTCACGTCTCTAGCCACTGTAGCCTATTAAACTGCCCACATGCTTCTGGATCAGTATATGTGTGGACATCTGTGTTATGTTAGACTTTCCAACAGTCAGGCTGAGGCTACGTATAGCATGTTGATATTTCCATATGTGCCTGTGAGTACTCCACAGTTACACATGGGAGACTGCAAACAGTGCTACCTGTAGGCACATGCAAGTAGACCATAAGGAGGGAACCAGGGCATCATTACCAACATGCTGTTACTGTTGTTACCGAGACACATACTGTGAACATATAACAATGCATGCTAAACCTGTACTACATGGTATGTCTGGTGCGTGTCAACAGTACACAACTAATGTAATATACACGTCTCTCACTATTCACACACAACTAATGTAATATACACTTCTCACTATTCTGTTCACCCTGTGCATCAGACCATTTGAGCATGTCCCTGCACCAATGGTGTGGATGACAGGGATGCAGCACAGGCTTCATCATATGCACAGGGTGATAATGTTTGCAAGGGGCATAGGCTGCACCAATGGATGACATCTTGTGTGTGGGTAAGGGCCAGTGATATGATTGGACATGTCTGTTCAGTATGCATGTGGGTGTTGTGATGCCCTACAGATGTCTTTGCTGTGTGCCTGTATGTGTGCACACAGTTCTGCCTTTTGTGAGGCCTACACAGGGTATTATTGACAGCTCCAGATTGTACAGACCAGGTTGTACAGCTCACTGTGTACGGCCACGGCCATGTGACCTGTGCCTGCCAGGGGTTGCATGGGCACTACCAGGCGGAGGTACAGCTTGGCTACTGTCCGACGACACATGTCCACTGGAACCGTGTCCCCACTGGGAATGTTCAGGGCCACATCCGCGTGGCCTGCTGTGTCCTGGTGTGGACAGCACAGCACCAGTTGCACTGCTACTGCTACCAGCACTATGGGAGCAGGCATGTGAGGTGGCACGCTCACGATGACCTGCACTAGGTGGTGTAGCTGGCCTACATCCACATGGCCTATGCCTCACTCCTTCCAGATGTTCCAGCACAGACAGCTCATGCTCGCGGATTGCCATGCCACGGTCAAGGATTCCAACCATGTCACCCAATCGCCTGTCCAGAACATCAGCAATCTGCTGTTGAGCATTTGCCATTGCCTGGATGTTGTCATTTAGGGTACAGATAGCAGCCCTCTGCAGCCTCTGCCCTTCTCTGTTCTGCCATTCAGCATGTGCCTGTGCCTCCATTACAGTCTGGAACATGCGTCTGAGGATACCAGCTGCTGCGCTCTGTCCTGCAGGTGCATGTTTGCCAAAGGTCCTCCTACGAGCAGCACTGGCCACATGCCTGTGGGGCACATCTGCAGTCATTACACTGACACCATGGTGTGTAGACACACCTTCTGTAGCCACCACACATTCCTGTTCCACACTAACAGATGCTGACTGTCCTTTCTCTATGGCCACTGGTGATGCGGTATGTGTTGGCAGCAGAACTGTGTGCGGGAAAGAGGGGGACATAGCTGGGATGGCAACCACTGGCACAGATTCAGCCCCTGACAACCCTGCCTGTACCTCATGCATATGTTCATTACTGTTAGTATCTGTGGGGACACTAACATCAGATGGACCGCAGGAGGTTAACGCGCCTACATCACCTGTGAATGCAAAGAAAGACTCTAAATTACAATAGACACACAGACACACACACACAGACACACACACACACAGACACATACACACACAGACACACACAGACACAGACACACACACACACACACACACACACACACACACACACACACACACACACACACACACAGACACACACACACACACACACACACACACACACACACACAGACACACACACAGACACACCATGCATGTGATTTGACAGATGGCATGCAGCATGCCTGTGATACGGCAGAGGGGATACAACTCAGACATTAATAGTGTTAGTAAGCATACCTCCCTGGGATGCACACTGCAGCAAGCAGGTGTCATATCAGTAGCCATGCAATTCACACAATCATGGTAGTATGCATGCATCCCCATGATACACCATGTGGACCAGAACAGGATAACAGTACAAATGGCTGACACAACCTTGACATGTAATCTGCTGACGTGTACATTAACATGCATACATGTCTGACACAATGGTGTCCTGACACATGTACAGCATCGTAATGGGCATCACATTACGGTGTTGTCTGTATGCCCTACAGATAGAATCATGTTTAGCAAATGTGCATGAGCATGGAAGGGTAGTGTGAGCCATCTACATTGCTATACAGTGTGAAGTACAGACACTGTGCCATTGCATGGCATCATGAGGCATCTATATTGCTGTACAATGCATAATATGTACACATTGCATAGCCATAACTGCATGCATACCCATGACATAACTGTGGATTGTGACCCACGATGCTGAGGTGTATACACACCAAACCATGCTGTGCCAAGTGACAGGTCAGTGGAGGACCTACAGATGACACCCCTGCACAACAACTACAGGGTCTTAGCTGCCTGGCAACCATGTCCACAAATAGTGGACATGTCAATTCACCATTTCCCACATGACATTGATGTGCCACACACACGAGGTGCACAGCTAATGGTGTCCTACAGCAGCAAGGGAAATGTACAGTATCTGTGGCCTGATGTGGTGTCAATGTCTGTGGAAGCTGTAAAGGTGACTACTGTCATGCTATGACACAGTCGTGATGTTCAACAGATCTTATATGGTAGACGTCAGTGACACCTCCACTAGCTGTACACAGGCTTCTAGGATGTCCAGTGTACCACATCAACTGTATAATCAGTCAACTAAGGCTATAATTGGACCATGTGTGGACAATGTGCAACAGGGTGTGTACACATTACATCTACTGTGTGGCTATGTGTCTCTGGCCATCCCCCATGGCCATGTGTGCACATGTGTTGACCAAATGTATGTGATGGCCATCTCACATGTCTGTGTTGTCCCATATGACATACACCAATAGATGTCAGATATGTCACCATCCACAGGGCTATGCAGACAATGGGTTGTATGTTTGGTATGTGGGGTATGGGTCATGGGATAATGTGACAATATTGCAGCCACAATATTACGTGTCTGGGACATGTCAGATGGCACATCACAATGTGTGCACCCAATGCAGGGGCATATAACACAATGGTGCCACCTGTGGGCTGCCCATATCACAGCTCACTGTGTGGTACTGTTTGCATACCACACATGTTGTTCCACTGCATACTACATATGCCTCCATTGTAGAACACCTCCACTGTTGTATGCACAGCTGACCACACATGTAGCAATGACAACTACTGTGGTTTCAAGTCAGTGTATCATTTTGTTTGTATATATTGCATATGGGTGGCCTGTGTGAATGATGGGTGATGCGACCTGTATATCGTGACTGGAACAAACATCAAGTCTGCAACTGTTAACTGGCCACATAGAAAATAGATCTATGCTTTAACATGCCCGATACTGATGACAGTCTCACCTGCAACGGACTCATGTCTGTGCGGCATGCCAGAGGTACCTGTATAGGGGTGACACAGGAGTATGAACATTATTCCTGACTGTCTGACAGCCACAGGATGCACTGTGCATGTTAACGCATTTGCCTGTATAATAGCATATAGTATGCACATGTGTGCATACACAGGGTAGCATACTGTAGTATGCAGCATGTGTGTCCACATACCTTGCATATGTTGTTACTTTACATAATGTACAGTGACACATGCAACTAAATGGGATATAATAGCCATATGTGCAGTACTGGCTTACCAGGCAACTCCAGGCTCATTGGTTGGGAGACACCCACCTCCACAATGGCAGCTAGTGTGTGTGGATGCTGTTCTGAGGGTGTCCCCAGACTGGCCAGTAGCTCCTCGGTGTGTGTGAGTGGGGGCTGGGTTGGTGGCCCCCCACCTGTTCCACCTTGCTCCCTGGTGATTGCAGTGGCACGCTGTTTTGCATGTCATATCAAGTCCATGCAGTGTCTGCGCACCTGCTGGTAGGTGCGGTTATGGCCACCCACATCGTTCACCCTCCTGCGTAGATCCTGCCACAGGTCATCCCACTGCTGGGCATGCTGTGGCACATGGCTGAACAACACCTCGTAGTTCTCATGGAGGTACGGGATGAGGACATCATCCTCCTGGCAGCTGTATGCTGGAAGGCATGTACGAGGCATTATCTGTAAGACATAATGATGGTGACAGGTCACAGTTTCAGAGATGTACAGAGATACTGCTGCACATACATTTCTATGACATCTAGTACATCTGCACAGTAATCTTTGCAAATCATCATGACACTGACACGACTGACGTGTTTGTGTCACACACATGTAACACCCGTTATGCATTGGATATCATCACCATATATGTGTGTCACCTCATTACAGTGTTCATACTCCATGTGAATGCTGTCTTGATGTGGGCATGTCTATTTGCCTGCACTGGTGTTCTTACCTATCTGCACATGCCTGGATGTGTCCACGGTACTGCTGTTGACCTTGATGCTGTGTATATGTCACATATCAACACAGACACAGCCTTAATGGACTTGAGCAGTGACAATGCACACATACGCATGGACACCTGTACATGTATGTGTTTTTCCATATACATCTACACAGCACTGTACAGCTGTTCAACATCCTGCCACGGATCACCTGTGTTGCACATGTGATAGACATGGGACAATGGCTAGTTGGATGTCATTCGCAGGGATGGTTATCAACCATAGCATGTACGGGCAAGGTTTCCCAGCTGTAACAGACAGCCAGTATGCCACCGCGAGGTGCATCAGTGCCACATTACTGATCCGGACAGTTGATACTACATCTACCATGCGGCCATCACACCATGAATTACTGGGATGACATGTGCAGCTTTGATGGACAGGGTTGCATGGTTTGGCAGGAGTATGTCACATGTATGGCACAGGGATCTGTCCAGCATGTGTCGATCCTAGTATTAGGATGGTGGCTGTCCATGACGTATGTCTTACAGATCAGGATATGAACATGTAGCATGTCCATCATCATGGTGTAGCAAATGTCTTTATGCAAGGAAGACAGCATGCTGCGTAGTGGAGGTGAGGGTTGTGAAGGCTGGTATCGCCCATCCACGCATGGCCATTACCCCTTAAAGGTGATATGTGATCCAATATTGGTCACCCCAGTGCTGTATATGCCTGTCCAATGATCTCCATGCTCATGGATGGCACCCTGTCTAGACATGGGTACCTCGTATGACTACCCAAGGGGCCTGGAGATGTCACCAAGGCAGGGAGATGTACTGCACAGCACCATCCTTTACACAGTGTGCATAATGTTGACCACAGCCTAGGTGGTAGTTAATGGGTACAGGGATGTTCACCTAGCGGTGACAATGCTGATATCATCCATCAGAATGTGCACATATGTCACACACCTCACCCACACAGCTCATTCTGTATGTTGTTCACAACACTGACACAGCTATTCCTCATAGGTCATGGCCATTCACATCCTTACATACACAGATGCCTAACATTTGTCTGTGTGGTATGGGCTACAATGAGGGTGGAGTACAACACATTAACCCTGTTCTACTGTAGCTGGCACTGGTATGATATGCACATGTCACTCTGGCACCTTTTGTAGTTGTGAGTCTGTCAACAGGCACTGGTAGAACACTCCTGTGACATACAAAGGTATTTGTAATCAAACATCCGTACTGTCTTGTACATCTGTGCTGCTAACATCTACAGTGATAATGGTTCATCGACATGCACACCATACTCAGCAGGTGCCACCCATTATGACTGTCGTCACCACTTGTGGGTTATTATCCAACACCCTATCTGTATTGTATGGTCATGCTAGGCACTTGTTCAGAACATGAGCATGTCATGAGCTACTGATTAATATAGCACCCATTCCACACCATTTCCCACAGGTACACTGGCTGTCCTAATATTTCCAGCTTGCTTATGTTACAACAGCTGTTGTACACACGTAACGCACATATCCTTTGAGACATGGTTGTATATACAGGCATGTCCGACTGTCACGTACCAATGCTATTGCCTGTCTATATGATGAATATGTTGTACATGTGGCAATAGAGCAATTGTCTCATGTACACATTCAATGTTCACCTCCCAACATACGACACTACAGCCTGTGGGGGATGCACTTATGCAGCCCTGCTGGGGGTAATGCTGTCACCAACCCTGGCTGCACCTGACAGTCATGTGGGGATGTGTAACATTTGCAACACACCCCACTCATCACATAGTCTCACATGATCTCCACTACAGGCCACACATACAAGGACAACTTGTGCAGTACCTCTCCATACTCTGTGTATTCACCAGAGGCAGCCCCCATCATGGAACACAACATCACCAACTTATAGCCCACAGACTCATGTGTGCCCATCACATACAGCCAATAGGGTGTTATAACATACACAACACACCAGTCATAGGTGAGTCTGTAGGCGGTCACACTGCAGCTCCACACAGCAGGCTACACAAGGCGATAGTCGCTTACATCTTGTTGTCGGGTAACTGGTTCTGCAACATAACCTATGCACCCATGCCACACCTCACCAGGTATGATGTGACTGTCATTCTCCATGTTAGTGTGACTGCCCTGTGATGCCACTTCACAGACTACGTGTGCTGGACATGCAATAGCTCACCTGTGTTATAGCCCTGAAGGTGTGGGCCTAGCCCTGGGGAGCATTATGCATTCATCCGGACCCGATACCACTGTACAACGACTGACTGTGTCACTTCAACAGTTGCCTATGCTTCTGCTGTCATTCCACAGGCATCTGGTATCTGTCCGCTTTGACTGACCTGGTCAAACACAATGCTTTGGCACAGATGACCTGCACCTGTCAGCCCTGGGAGTACAGATCACATGTAAGGCTCTTGCTGCTTCTATACTGCCTGTCTTGCACAGTTTCCAATAACAGTCATCGGCAGAATGGGAACTGGCAAGCAGGACATGGGGTCATGTGACACATTGCTTGCATCTTCCTCTGTGACACACGCAGGCAAGGCACACCTTATAATGCACCACTCCAATATCTCTGCAGTGACTGGGTCCTGCCTCTAGGCTCTGCAGAGCACACCTGCAATGACAGGTATAGACAGACCATACCTTTCAGGCACATACCTGGACCAGCACTCCCACAGCTGGGTGTTCCAATATCCCACTATGTTGTACACACATCCTGGCTAGTTACTTAGCACAATTCATCAGAGGTGCTCCACGTGCAACTAACTGTGTCTGGAACCGCTATACACATTGCAACAAGCTACAGATTCAACAACATACCCCACGGTTACCAGACCTCATTTGTTGGTGTACTGGACAGTAGGGCTCAGACAGCTACTACTGATGTGTGACTGACACTACCACACACTTAACTGGGATAGCCACTCATGTACCGACACATCCATGAGTCATAATCTCCACTCGGCTGGATCAACCCATACACACCACCTCCAAGACCAACATTAACCTTTACATGAACACTACCAACATGTGACTGGTAATCCATACCTGGGGTTATCCCCTCATTGGTGGATTCCAAACATATGCTAATCAACCTTGTTAGCCACATCCCGGCACCACACCCTTCATGGCATGCACAGTACATGAGTACTACAACACCTACTACAGACATCTTATGATAGCGGTTCTTAATGTCATGACACCCGTGCAGATGGACAATGCACTTACAAATGCTGACACATACCCCAGTGCACTTCATTAGCATGTACACAACTGCATGGATCATGCTGTTCCACACAGAGCCGTGATGGTACACACCAGATAACAGACGCCACTCTGGTGGTCAAGTTCCATGGACATAATGTACAACAACAGGTGGAGGCCGTTGCACAGTGGTGTACAATCCCATGGGTGGGGTAGCTCACTGGTCAGCCTCAGTAGGGCCACGGGATCCCTCATCACATACTCCAAGACTAGCTACGTAAACATTACTGCAACACATTCTGGGGTGTACCACAAGGCATTATGGTGGTATGTCAGTAGTCGTTGGCAACACCCACATCTGCTCTCACATACAACAGTCACTCAGGAACATTACAGACCCAGGTGATGTTGACAACATGCTGGCGGATGGATTCAATGCTAACATTACACCCTCTCACTCACTACAGGGCCACAATCCATTCAGGAACACTGCAGTGTCCCTGTGGTCACACCTACACAGTACTAACCTGCACTCTATATGTCCTGGGACACTGGCCCCATGTCACCTTCCAAAGTCCCAGGCTGTGATGTCCACAAACCTCTGAACATCATGTCTCCCCACTAGGCCACCATATTCAGTAATAGCCTTGTATCAGTCATTGTGGCCCCTAAATGGCACATAGCAACATATATCACACTCCACACAGGTGGCACCACAATGCACGAGTGGGACTATAGTCCTACACACCTGACTGGACTGTTCTGCATGGCTATGGGGCACATCATCAAGGACGTCATTCACAGAGACATTGTTGGGCTCTGGTCCTTTGATGCCACCCGGGTTGGACTTGTTAGGGCCAGAGCATGGCCCCTACACCTAGTGGACTCCTTTCATACAGTTACCAGGATAGTTGATGATGGTATGGGAGTCCACACATCCTACATTGTCCTCTCATTGCCTTTCAGCACCGTTCTCCATTCTGGTATTGACAACATACACATCCACCTGCACATCGTACCCTATGTCTCAAGATATTATGCAATGTGGCTCATGGACAGGACACACACAATGAGGGTAGCATACCATAGTACCCACTGCATTTCAGTTACATTTGCCATACCAAAGTCCTCAGTCATTGGGCCCCTCATGTTCAGTATATGCTTCCCTGAGGTACAGCCTAGCACAGAGGGACTTTCCCTGCCTAGCTTTACAAACCCTTGCATACAAAGCGCCATGATTGATCCACCAGCTGATACTGACTCCATCCATACGGGTGTCACTGTGACAGATACCTGATATGAATATCATGACCTCAAGCTGCATGACACAAGGTGCATGAACATCACCTTTGCATTACACCATTCACCCACTGACTATCACATAGGTGGTAGTCCCCTACATACATGTCACATTGTACATGTTTGTAGTACACACGTATGTTGCACCCACTCCTGTGGTTATCGTATTGCCACTGTGGCGTGGATATCCTTCTACGTGGCCACACTTATCTGTACTGGGTGTGTAGCTGGTACATAGGCACCCATTGTACCTCTGAACTCAAGACGTCTACACACATTCAAGGGTACACCACCCCATTTAGGGTGTACCTTACACAACAGCTACAGCTTTACATACCACACCATTAACACACCATGACGTTTACTGAGCTCCGACAGTTAAAGTATGTGGCAGAACTACGGACACCATGTCTGTACACATTTGCATACTACATACTCTTGGGTGACCTCTGCTGAAAGGACAGGGCCCATGTCCACAACAATATTAATGGATATACTCCACATACACGACATAAGCAAAAGCCACTGTGAGCAACATGCTCATGGATATGTGCACACATGCAACAATGAGTGGGATGTGCTTGAGGGTTACATTCCCAAACCGGTCACTCACCTTGCTTTGGAACATGAGTCCTATGTACATCACACAGGGACACTCAGTAGCACTGTTCATGTGATACCTCCCTTGGTGGTTGGGAGACACATGTATACCAGGGATCACTGCAGTGGCTGTACTGTGCAGAGGTGCAGGTAACACATGGCTCTGCTGTTCACAGGACACTATCCTAGAGAGGTGCCACTGGTGTGAACACTGTAGTTGTGCTTACACATAGACTTGCCAGACTGCATAGTACCCCACTATGAACTTGTGAAGTTATTACATGTCCTGTGTGCATGGTTACTTGGTAGCCCTTCCATTTAGATTAGCTATCATGCTATTACAATGTCCTGTGCCTACAAGCCATATGTATCCTGTTATTGTACATGCCAATAGACGATACCTTTGGTATGCATGATATGCCTGTTATGCTGTGTAGAATATCTGACATATCTACCTACAATACTATACATTACACATATTTCACATAGTATCCCATAATGCAAAGCATACTTGCACAGCGGGACTACCTTAGACATGTCATTGTCATTATATGCCCATACACATGCCTACTGTGACAGTATATCAACATATACTATCCCCTGCTATGGCACGTACTTGTTGGACATACCCTACCACTGACGGCGGGTTGTATGGAAATGTTCTGTTTAAAGCCCTCATGTAGCACCCTTGTGGTGTCTGTGATGTGTACCTTGTGGTCCACTGCTGGATGCACAGTTTCTACATGCATTAGTATGCTCGGCAAGACATCACTACATAAATACCTTTTCCCACTTTATGCATTGCGGACACTTTTAATTAATGCAAACCTGGCTATACATACAGTAAATAATTAATAAAAAACAAGCTATACATAAACTTACATACCGAGTGTTCTACATACCTTGTTATCGTTACTGACTTTCGTCTCTATCTCTCTCACACTGCTTAAACAGGTAGTTTGTATGAGCATATGGTTTGAATGTCTAGCAAGTCATCCTTATATATGTCGATACCTGTAACGTGGTTTCCTCCCGCCAATTGGTGTTCCTGAGTGACTAATTACTTGCATATCAGCTGTGCAGCTACTCCATTCACCAATTACGCGCCAACAGTGGGGTATAATTTAATTCTCCACTTGGGCGTTGCCCATTTGCCCTACCTTCGGGGAGATGGCCTGTATTGTGTTTTGTTATGTGTAATTGCAACTGCTATGCATAGAGACAATTATACTTTGGATTCATGTCCCCCGTGGATTGTGTGTGACAGCTAGAGTATGTGGTTCAACATGTGGGTGTTCCTGTCATCCCAACGTCTGATAACGGACTATTGCAAACAAAACCTGTAACATTGCCGTTTGTTCCATTATATAACGGCTGCAATTTTGCATGGCGCCTTTAATTGTATCTCTCACAAGGTATGTTGATGGTTCTGCAGATGTAATTGACTAACTGGATGTTTGTGCTGTTATTGCAGTCTGTATTGCTATAGTTTCTAGTGTGGGGGATGTCGGTGGGTGTATGTAGCATATATAGGTTTGTGGGGCTTGCATTTCTACATATTCCATATATATGTGTGTGGGCTCCATCCCTAATTAAAGAGCTATCAGTTAGTAGACTTATGTTACAGGATTGTACATTGGGCCATTGTTAACTGGTTTCTATATAGTATGCAGGTGAGGTTGATACTGCCATACCTCCGGAATTGCAGTGATATGTAAAGGGATATGTCTAACTGACAGCTATCCCGTGTATTTCTGTCCCAGATATTTGCAGTCATTGCAGTTGTGTTGGTAAGAGAACCTCTTTGCCATGGGTTGCCACCTTTTCATATGGCCATTGTTGGACACTTTGCGGGACGCACAGCGGTGTTTACAGGCCAACACATAGCCACGATCAGTATACAGGTTAGCATATACTTTTATCCTCAATACATACCTATTGTGAGACTTTGGCTACTTATCATATTGCATGTAACATTTACGTTTCTTACATACAGGCATAACTATTTAATGCAACTATTACATTATATATGGGACATATTAATGTCCTACAATCCCAGACATTTGCCCTTTGTAATGTTTTATGTCAGGACACACCTGCCCAGGGAGGGGCTGTCCCTCCTAATGTGGGACAGGTGGTAACCGTATGCCTGCGGCTAGCTATACCCACACCTACCATAATGATCTACCTCCAAGTTGGCACGAACAGACACATGATGCGGACACACACACACACATTACTGTCACACGGAGATGCACACGGCACCCTCAACACACACATACACAGACTACGGCGCTCACAAACACAGTTTAACACAGTACCTACATGGACCGCAACACCGGCAGCGGTAACTAAATGTCCCTTCATATCATCATACTATTACTCGTGGTTGTACTGTTCCGGTACTGTGTTCTTTCGGTCTTTCAGCCTCGTGGTTACGCATGTCGGTATGTTACACATTCCATAGTTGGCGGTATCCTATTTATTTGTACCTCCGAGGTGTTATGAATGTCGTTGACCTATCTATATAAATTTGCAGATATCGCTGACTCCGTATATATCAACATATATCACTCTATCGCCCTTTCTATCTGTATTATATATATGTATATATCTGTACATATATATATATATATATATATATATATATAAATATATATATATATCTATATCTGACGGGGAAAGTGACAGGCAAGCTACACCTTTCATTGTGTACTTGTTGGTGTATACTGTTTCCTGGACTCCGCACGTTTGTGTCTGTACCTGTCACATTACACACCTGCCATAGGTTACGGTTACCAGCTGTCCCACTCTGCGAGGGACAATCCCTCTTTGGGCAGTTGTGTCCTGCAAAATATTTGTGAACATGGCAAATGTCCTGGGATTTTAGAACATACTTATTTCCTATAGTTTATGTAATAGTTGCATAAAACAGTTATTCTGTATCTGAGCCATCTATATGTTCTAGAAACAGAATAAGTAAGTAAACATTACAAGACTGAGCTTTTATCTAGGCAAAACAGTGGAGTTCTGCATTTCGTACTGGCCGGGTGTATGTGTCGGCCTGCAGACATCTGATGTATGTCCCACATTGGTCATTTGAAGAGGTGGCAATCCTACCATAGGTACATCTTGCCTAGCAATAGTGTTAGGTGATTCTATACATGATTGTGTGCTCTACACCTGCCAGTGGTCGTTTTACCCTTCAGAGCAGGCGCTATTAGTACGGGGGTGAATAATGCTGGTTTCACTTGTTCTGGATATCATTGACCGTGATCTGTGCGATATTCAGTGTAGCTTATCCCTGTTTCGCGCATATCCATGTAGTCATATTTAAACGTCGCTTACCAGCAGTGGGCAATGCATATTCCCAGTAACGTGTGCTAAACATTATCTGCTGACCTGCATCCAACATGCCCTACCCGTGCCATCGGGATTACATTACATCCCTTGCAGGACGTGGGACTGGGAACATGCACGATGGTCACTGCATTTAACATATGGCCATCTGGGATTTGTACACATGTTATGTCGCTTTGTACATGGAGTATACTATGGCTATTACTCCATACTGCACTCACATGGGTAACTCAGTTAGTTTACATATTGATGAGTCCAGTTAATGGTATGTCCATGTGATGTTTACTGGATGTGCTCCGGCATTGGGTATGTATATCTCAGTGAGCCACACACGATACTGTGCTAAACCTTCAAATGACCGTGGGTGAAGCATGCTGGGGTAACGAATACCTGTCATGGGTACACCACATGCCTTGACACAACATCCTTGATTATATTATGTGCAGCCCCTCATTAACGCAGCAGGGACCCTGCGCTGAGTGTGTGTGCAGAACAGTGCTTACACACATGTGCTCCCACGATTGCCTCTGCTCCTCTACGTGACAGTTGGTTACTCGATGTTGTGGCGACAGCGGACACTGTTTGCCCCATTTGGTGTATGGCCTCTGACAGTCGGCCGTGAACCTACCGTTGTACCTGGGAACCTATACACACAGCATCACCATATGGTGATAGGTGCATGTACTGTTCAGGTGTTGACATTCCTTGTTCTCATAGCTGTTGTGTGTACAATGTTTGAGGGCTGCCTATGTGGGATTCACACAGTGGGCCACCTATACATTACAATTTACAGGTGGTCGTGCTTGTGTGCCATCCATTTTACTGTGTGTGCATGTGGAGAGGTATGTCAGTCCGTAGGGGCCTACACTGTCAGAGTATGTGCTATACGTTTCCTCTTTGCCAAGGCGTAGGCATATTGGGCACGCCTCTGTCTGCCAACTGGGGCTGGCACAGTGTGTTTATGGTCTGAATCCCTCTGTGCCTGTGATGGCCTTGGTAATTGCGGTGGGCTATGAGGGCCTTCACCATTTTGTCCCTGCTGCAGCTGTTTCCGCAGGATCATATTATGTAGCATGGCACATACTATGACAATGTGGGCACACATGCCTGGAGAGTACTGCAAGGCTCCACCAGATGTGTCCAAGCACCAGAACCGTGATTTCAGCATCCCGAACACACGCTCTATGATGATTCTGGTTTGTGCGTGTGCCTCATTATGGCATTCTTGCATGGGTGTGTGTGCATTTCTGATGGGAGTCATCATCCACAGCTCCAGTGCATAGCCAGCATCCCCCACAAGGTGGCCATGTGGGATGTCTCCCCTGACAAATACCTGATACAGCTGTGAGGCATGCCAGATATGGGAGTCATGGTAGCTTCCAGGTCTGCCAGCACACACATCCATGATAATGCCCTGGGCATTGCACATGACCTGGCAGTTGATGGAGTTGAATCCCTTGCGGTTTATGTAGCGCCTACCATGCTCAAAGGGTGATGACTTGATTTGTATGTGCGTGCAGTCTATCGCACCCAGTACCTCCAGGTAGTGTGCCACACGGTGGAAGTGACGCATATTGTTGGCCAACTCCTCCTGAGTTCGGGGGAAGTATATATGCTCATTGGCATGTGGTAACATGGCATCCAGGAACTGGTGTAGTACCCTGGATGCTGATGCCTGTGAGATCCCCATTATATCTCCAGTTGGCCTTTGAAAGGTATCTGTGGCTAGTATTCGCATGCTTACACATACCTTTGTGTCCACTGGAATGGGTTCCCCTCTGTTATTTCTGGTTCTCAGGCGTGGCCGGCACAGCTCCACTATTTGCTGTAAGATGTCCCTGTCCACCCTGTAATGCTCTACTATCTCCAGATCATGTAGCCCCTGGTAGGTTACCCTTGGTCTGAACACTCTTCTCCTCCTCCAGGGCCTGCGGTGGTTGTCAGCATCATCCTCCACAACACCGTCAGTCTCTAACACATGCTGATGAATCACAGCTATGGCAGCTCCCAACATGTACATTTTAAAAGTTCCCCGTGTGTTTACACCTATGGTGCAATATTTGGGAATTCACAGGTGTGTGTAGGGTGCTTTCACACTTTATACTATTGTGCTGTGAATACCGATGATGTCATAGGGTGTGTATGTACTATCATAGCTACAGGGTATCTTATGTGTTTTACTACCGGAACTACTATTGTGGTGCCTTTGGTGCTGAATTACATTTGGCTGCCGTGGATTACCTCTTGACCTTCCCTTTACATTTCTGCATGTTCCACCTACCATTTTATGGCACGCATCCAGCAGCCTGCTTTCATTTGTACTTTCCTAGACCGGGCATATCTTGCGTAATGTGTGCTATTGCCGGTCTACTGTTGGTTTGCTTTGCTGTGCTATGACAGATCTCTTATCTTTGCAGTCCAATGCCTCCCCTCCTTTCTTTGCATTCCGATGCCTCTCCTATCCTGTTTTGCAGGTTTCTGCGAGCAGACTTGACAGCTGCCGTCGATTGGCCGCCGTGAGTTGATTGGTGTTGATTGCTCAATTGGTGCAAGCCTAAGAGTTAGCTGACATCATAGGGTGTGTATGTCAAGCATACTGTAAGCAGATTGGAACCCTGTGGCTCTAGTTTGCTCCAAGCTAAGCACAGCTAAGCAAGGGTGTGTGTCTGAATCTGCCTAGCACTCTTAACATTGCCTAAGCGGGTGTGCACGTTGTGCACTGGGGTTTAAAGGGAAAAAAAATTGAATCAGGAAATAGCAGCACTATGCACATTTGAGCACCCTGTTTGTGCGGCACGCCCCAGGGCTTAAACAGGAAGGCAATGGGAAGGGAAAAAAGCAGTAGAAAGGTAATCAAGGAGAACTAGCATAGCTGGCAGGTGAAATGTATCAGAATCAGCCAATTACACAGGCAGCAGACCACCCCAGCCCAGAACACTACTATAAACTATGTAAACACCTTCTCCTCTGGTTTTTCCCATACTCTACACCACTGGTGTATACAAACGGGGAACTTTTAGCAAACATCATCTTCTTTCGGCTTTTCCCGTTAGGGGTCTCCACAGCAGCTCATCTGTTTCCATTTATTCCTGTCCTCTGCATCTTTCTCTGTCACACCAACCACCTGCATGTCCTCTCTCACCACATCCATAAACCTTATCTTAGGCCTTCCTCTTTTCCTGTTACCTGGTAACTTCATCCTTAGCATCTATTTCCCAATATACTCAGCATTCCTCCTCGGCACATGTCCAAACCAATGTAATCTTGCCTCTCTGGCTTTGTCTCCAAACCTTCCAACCTGGGCTGACCCTCTAATATACTTATTCCGGATCCTGTCCACCCTCATCACACCCAGTGCAAATCTTAACATCTTTAACTCTGCCACATCCAGCTCTGACTCCTGCCTTTTTGTCAATGCCACTGTCTCCAACCCATATAACATAGCTGGTCTCATTACCCTCTTGTAGACCTTCCCTTTCACTCTTACTGGTACTCGTCTGTCACAAATCACTCCTGACACTCTTCTCCACCCACTCCATCCTGCCTGTACTCTCTTCTTCACCTCTCTTCCACACTCACCATTACTCTGAACTATTGATCCCAAGTATTTAAACTCATCCACCTTTGCCACCTCTACTCCTTGCATCCTCACCATTCCTCTATCCTCCCTCTCATTCACACACATATATTCCATCTTAGTCCTGCTCACCTTCATTCCTCTTCTCTCTAGAGCATATCTCCATCTTTCCAGGGTCTCCTCAACCTGTTCCCTACTCTCACTACATTTCACAATGTCATCTGCAAACATCATAGTCCATGGGGACTCCTGTCTTATCTCGTCTGTCAACTTTTAACAAACAAAACTACAAAATTATAGGGACTGCAGCAGGCAACATAGAACAACATGTGCAAGAGGCTGAGGGTGGTGAGGATGTGAATGCTGCTGATCAACCCACAATGAGGAGATGGAGAAGAGTTTAGAGACCCAGGGTAACCTACCAGGGACTACATGAGCTGGAGATAGTGGAGCACTATAGGGTGGACATGGACCTCCTTCAGCAAATTGTTAAGCTGTGCAGGCCACGCCTGACACACCAAACTTACCGAGGGGAAACCATCCCAGTGGATACCAAGGTATGTGTAGGCCTAGGAATACTAGCTACAGGTACCTCCCAAAGCTCAGCTGGGGATATCATGGGGATCTCACAGGCATCAGCATCAAGAGTATTCCACCAGTTCCTGGATGCCATGTCAACACATGCCAGTGAGCAAGAATATTTCCTCAACACCCGTGAGGTGTTGGCCAGCAATATGCGTCTCTTCCACCAAATAGCAGAATACCCTGAGGTAGTGGGTGCTATAGACTGCACACACATATGCATCAAAGCACCATCCAGTGATCAGGGTAGGGCCTACATCAACCGCAGGGGCCTTCTCTCCATCAACTCCCAGTTCATGTGCGATTCCCAGGGCATTATAATGAATGTGTGTGCTGGCTGCCCTGGAAGCTAACACGATTCCCACATTTGGCATCTGACACAGCTGTACCTGAGATTTCCCAATGGGGACATCCCCTATGGTCACCTAGTGGGGGATGCTGGTTACACACTGGAGCCATGGCTGATGACACCCATCAGAAATGCACACACACCTGAACAAGAACATTATAATGAGGCACACGCACAGACCATACTTATAATAGAGAGTGTGTTCTGGATGCTCAAGTCATGGCTCCAGTGTCTGGACACATCTGGTGGAGCCTTGTGGTACTCACCAGCTACATGTACTCATATTGTTATGGTATGTGCCATGCTACACAATATGATCCTGCAGAAACAGCTGCAGCAGGAACAGCATGGGGCAGGGCCACACAGCTCCCCACCACTGCCAAGGCCTGCACAGGCACAGAGTGAGTCGGAGGAGGAACAACTTGAGCCTGCCCCAGTAGGCAGATGGAGGCGTGCCCAGTATGCCCTGGCCTTGGTAAAGAGGCAACGCATAGCACATAGACTGACACAGTAGGGACCCAGGGAATGACACCTCTCTCTGACTCGCACATACAGTAAAAAGGATGCCAAACATGACACTACCTGTGCTCAACCATATATAGGGAGTGTACTATGTGCATCTGACATAGGCAGCCCTCCAGCACCATCCTCAATCCTGGCATTCCCACAACGTAAGTCAATCACCCTACCAATTGCCAAATGGAGGAAAATGAGTCGTTACCTGTATCTATGGTATGGATGTGAGCATGCAAGGGAATTGGGCGGCTGAATGTTATGGCAGCAGATGGTAGACACCCATAGTGGCACCATGACATCTGTAACACATACTGGAGTCACCACAGGAGCCAGTACTACACAGGTTGACAAAACCCTTTACAGGAAATGTGCTGGGCAAAATGTGTGTCCATATGACTCACACATGCCAGTCACGGAGGTTCACATACCCACCAACAGTCTCAGCCAGCAGGACAGGTGTAGACAAACCCAAACAGAGCCTGTGCTATGGCCTCTGAATGATGCCCATGGGTAACCTCCCCCAGGTCTACACAGACAGACTACAGCAGATCAGGCAGTGGGATGTTAATTCTGAAAGGTAGGAAGTCAGACACTAATATGTAGGGCAACCAAAGCTAAGACCTGTAGTACACTGATAAGCCTCTAGTCAGTAGGTTAGAATACAGAATGAAATGGAGTACCTGACATACCAGTACAGTCATAGCAAATGTGTGCAAGTGCAAGGTGTGCCCCCCCATCCTATGTAGATGTGTAGAAACAGTAAGGTGTGCCACCCCCAATCATGTGTAGAAATGTAGAAACAGTCAGGTGTGCCCCCCCCAATCCTATGTAGAAATGTAGTAACAGTCAGGTGTGCCCCCCCCAATCCTGTGTAGAAATGTAGTAACAGTCAGGTGCCCCCCACAACCCTATGTAGAAATGTAGTAACAGTCAGGTGTGCCACCAGGTTTTACCTCAACATGCATACATACTGACCACTCTCACACATTATGAAACACACGCCATCCTAACACAGACAGACCTGCATATTGTGCAAGATCTACAACTTATCCTGTCATGTTGATGGGCAGACATGTATGGGATCCTCTGCCAGCACTGTACCAAGGTGCTGAACTGGATACACAAACCCATCACCAAGTGTCTGCAGCTCCCCCCCCAGAATGGCATAACTTACCATGAATACGTAGGTGTCTGCCCACAATACCAGACACAGCTGCAGTCACCCTTGTCCCCCAAGTCATCACTGTGAACAAGAATGTCCACCTGACAGTACAAGAGGACAGAAAACATCATTGTGTATAACAGTAACAGTACACATGTCTGAATATCTCTGCTAACAGCAGTACCATACAGCTGAAGCAGCACAGACACAATCACCTACAGTACACACTATTCCCTGCACAGTTTGTCCCCATATTGCCAAATGATCGACAACTACCCTGCAGAAACAGTATGCTACCTGTAGGTGTACAACACAAAGGTCTGCACTGCAGTACAAACTACCTGGAATCCATCCACATATTCAATACAGAAGGGCATACTGGGCATGCTCACACACTTAAACAAATGAAGGCCATGTCTGCAAACAACAGTGGACCAGACATATCTGGCAGTTGCAGATGTTAGTGCAGACACTCGTCAGTATGCAACACTCATGCTTTGCACACACACTAGGTAGGAATACAGGCATATATCCAAGGACAACACACTACAATAAGCCAAAAGTAGACATACACAAATGTGTGGAAGAGAGTGACTGTCACAAGGGGCCATCCATTATGATATGTGGCATGACAATGTTATGCCATGTAAAGCTGTAGCTGTTGTTGAAGGTACACCATAAATGTGGTATTGTACCCTTGACTGTGTGTAGATGTGTGTATTTCACAGGTACAATGGCTGCCTATGTACCAGCATCACACACAGTACAGATAGGTGTGGCCTTGCAGAAGGGTATCCATGCCACAGTGGAATACGGTAACCACAGGACTGTGTGTGGCATATGTATGTACAGCAACCATGTACAATGTGATATGTATGTACGGGACCAGTATCCATGTTATAGTCAGTGGGTGAATGTTGTTATGCAAAGGTGATGTGCATGCACCATGTGTCATGCATCCCGATGCCATGATACTCATATGATGTATCCGCCACACTGACACCCGTATGGTTGGTATCGGTACGAGCTGGTGGAGCAATAATGGCGCTTGGTATGTAGGCGTGGGATATCTAGGCATGGACAGTACTCTGTGACAGCATGTTCTGTATGTAAGCATATAGTGAACATGAGGGGCCCCATGACTGAGGACTGTGTAATACCATATGTACCTGACATGTAGTAGGTACTATGGTATGCTCGCACCACTGTGTGACCTGTCCATGAGCCACATAGCATAACATCCTGAGACACAGGGTATGATGTGCAGGTGGATGTGTAAGTTGCCAATACCAGACCGTGGAATGGTGCTGAAGGGCAATGTGAGGACAACGTCTGATGTGTCGGCCTCCGTAACACCCCAACTGCCCATGCAACGGTATGACAGGTGGCCAGCATGTGTATCTGCCGTGCTGTGGCATACACAAGCCCAACATGGGTGCTAGGAAAGGCCTGGAGGCCATCAATGTGTGTGGGAATCACGTTCGTGAGGATGTGCCCCATTGCCATTCAGAATGGTCCAGTCATGGGTGCATGACTACAGTCCCACACGTGCAATGCAGTGCCACCCATGGGTAGTGCGAGAAATGCTGCTGTGCGGTGGTCAGGGTACACAATGTCCGACAACAGGCTAGCAGTGAACATAGTGGCCTGGTGCGGAGACATATACCGAACAGGTTGGTGGGACATTACAGCCAGGGACATCGGAAGGTGACATCGGGCCAGTGTCCCAGGACATATCATGTGCATGTCAGTATTGTGTATGTGTCCACAGGGACACTACGATGTCCATGTAAGGATTGTGACCCTGTAGTGAGTGAGAGGGTGTATTGTCAGTAAGTACGCCATCGCCTGGCACGTTGCCAACAGTAGCTCGGTCTGCAATGCCTGGGTGACTATTGTATGTGACATCAGATGTGGATGTAGCCAAACAATACAGACATACCACCACAATGCCTGAGGCCCCGCACCGCAATGTGCGGCAGTCATGTTTAGGTAGCTAGCCTTGGAGTATGTGATCATGGACTTCGAGGACCCACCATGGCTGACAAGTGATGCACCCCACACATGTGAATGTACACCACTGTGCAACAGCCTGCACATGTGGTTGTACATCATATGTGCATGGAACAGGACCACCACAGTGGCATCTGTGAACAGGTCAGTACCGCCACGTCTCTGTGTGGAATAGCATGGTGTCTGCAATTGTGTGCATGCTACGGAAGCGCACTGTGGTATGTGTCAGCATATGTATGTGCACTGTCCATCTGCTGGGGTGACATGCCGTTAACAACTGCTGTCAGCAGACGTTAGTAGTACTGGTTGTAGTACACATGTTTCGTGTATGCTGCGATGGGTGTGTTTCCAGGGTGTGGCTAGCAGGGCCATGTAGCATATGTGTTTAATCCACCAAAGAGGGGATAACCCCAGGTGCGTCACACCAGTCACATGGAGGTATTGTGCATGCTAAGGGTAGTGTAGGTATGGTATGTGTTGTGTAATGTGTCATCCAGCTGAGCGGAGTGCATGACTCGAGCATGTGTAGGTACATGGGTGTCTATTCCAGGGAAGTGTGGGTTGCTGTCAGCACATGGCAGTATTAGCTGTCTAAGGCCCAATGTACGGTATAACAACACAGACGGTATGTAACCTGTGGTGTACAATGTCGACTCTGTTGTGTGTTACAATGTGCATAGCGGTCACAAACACGGGTATCTGCACATGGAGCACCTATGATGCATTGTGTTAGGCAACTATCCAGGATGTGTGTAAAACACTGTGTGATGTGTGAACCCCTCACCTGTGGGTGTTCCAGTCCAGGTATGTGCCTGGGAGGTACGATCCGTGTACAATCCGTACTCGCAGGCGTGCTGCGCAGAGCATGGAGGCAGGTCCCAGTCACCGCACAGATATGCGAGTGGTGCAATAGTGTGTGTGCCTCGCTTGTGTGCAGCACAGTGGAAGATCCAAGCATTGTCCCACATGACCCCATGCCGTGCCTGCCTGTTACAGCCCTGCCGGAGACAGTTATGTGAAACTGCCACAGAGGCAGTATAGCATGTAAAGATGTACATGTGTGCTCCACACCCCAGGCCGATGGCTACAGGTCATGAGTGCCACAGCAGTGTGGTCGACCAGGACTGTCATAGCGGTCAGATACCACATGCATGTACAATAACAGTAGGAGCATAGGCAACAGTTGCAGTGACACAGTAGGTCAATGTACAGTGTCCCTGTGTTCAGGCCACTGCCTACTGTACACTTGGCTAGACACACACCCAGAGGGCTATAACACCGATGAGCCATCGCATGTCCCAGTACACGTAGTCTGTGTATTGCCATCACAGGGCAGTCACAATAACATGTTGTATGTGAGATATATTGTACCAGGTGATGTGTCATGTGTGCGTATGTTGAGTTGCAGAGCTGTTCACATGTCTGCAACATCTCAGTGCATGATGCCTTGTGTAACATGATGTGTGGAACTGCAATGTGATCCACAACAGGGTCATCCGTGACTGGTGCGTTGTGAATGGTGTAACCCATGGGTCTGCGGGATATACACTGGTGCTGTCAGCTGCCATGCTGGGGGCCACCAGTGGTGCCTACAGTGGTCATACAGACATACTGCATACATTGTTCTGGCAGGAATGTCCATTGTTGTAGATGATGTGGTACTACGTGAAGGTAGGTGTGTGTTGTGAATGTTACCCATCCAGACGTGACCATCAGGTGCAGTCATGGTTGTCAACAGCATCCCACCCATCCACAGCTGTCAGCACTCTGTACCCAGAATGGGTAACAGTAGCCCTCGTACTGTGTGACTAATGTGCAGATGGCGGAACACCTACTACTGGCTGGCTAACAGTGTCATCTAGGAAGGCTATATGATGGCTGGAATACACTGCTCTAATGTATAATTATGGTATCCCAATGAATTACATTGATTCACATATAGTAAGCCATGGCTGGCATGTATACCGTGTACAACAATGACTGTGTGACAGACCTAACCAATGTGGAGCCGTGATGAACATGCACCCGTTAGAACACCAAATGAGGTGTGTTGCACGTAATGATGTACAACTGACAGCTATGGGCACAGCATGGATGCAGACGCACATCCTCCACAGGCAGTACCGCTCCATGTTGGTAGGGGGACATTGCACGAGTACATGTGACAGTTGCTGTATTGCCACATGTACGGCATATCCATCATATAGGGGTAGCACTGGTACATGACTGCCGGACATGCCTGTACATACGACCATGTCCCACAGGATATGTGGTACATGTGTACAACACCTGTCGTACCTTCATCAAGCTGTGAAGTGTATGGCTGCCAGTGTACCTGTGTGACATGTTGTGCAATGGGTGCAAAGGTACGCAGTAGCGCATTACATGCCCACATGTCCTGCACAGGTGCATAGCCTGAACATACAATACAAATAGGGTGTTGGATAATAGCAACCCACAAGAGGTGATGGGTACGGGTGGCAATCCACTATCACCTTTCCGGGTAAGGTGTGCATGTCCATTACACATTAGCACCTGAGATGTTAGCAGTACAGCTGTACAGGGCGGCATGCATATTTGATTACAAATACCCTTGCGTGTTCCACCACTGGCCTGTTGACAGACAGACACCAACACAATGTGCAGCATTGACATGTGCACAGCACATCACCGCTGGCTACAGTAGAACAGGGTTACTGTGTTGACATGTGCACAAAACATCAGCGCCAGCCACAGTCGAACACGGTATGTGTTGAACCCCACCGTCATTGTAGCCCATGCCACAGACAGACGTGTTATGCATCTGTGTATGTACGGCTGGGAATGGCCCTGGCCTAGCAGTATAGCTGTGTCAGTGTTGCGAACAACATACTGAATGGGTTGTGTGTGTGAGGTGTGCGTCATATGTGTATGGTCTGATGGATGATACCAGCAGTGCCCCCGCTATGTGAACATCCCCGTCCCCATTAATGAATACCTAGGCTGTGCTCAACACCATGGTCCCTGTGGGAGGGATGGTGCTGTGCGGTGCACCTGCCGACATGGTGGTGGCAGCAGGCACTGGATGTAGACATATGTGGTACCCATGTCAGGCCGGGGTACCATCCATGTGCATGGGATATCACCGTGCAGGCACATACAGCACTGTGTTGAACAATATCACAGCACATAGCACCTGTCAGGGGTAATGTGTATGCATGGATGTGTGATACCAGCATGCACCATACAGACCCCCACCAAGCAGCATGCTGCCTACATTGCAGAAGGCCATTGTCCACACCATTATGATAGACATGCGACATGTCCATATACCCATAGTAATGACATATGGAATGGACAGCCACCCTCCCAATACTGGTATCCCACAGGCGGGACACATCCCTGTGCCATGTATGTGATATACCCTGCCATACCATGCAGCCCTGACCAGCAAGGCTGCACGTGCCATCACAGTCATACATGGTGCAATGGCCACATGGCACGTGCACTATCAACTGACCAGACCAGTAATGTGGCACTGATGCACCTTGTGGTGTCACAAGTGCTGTGTGTCAGGGTGTACAATGTGTGCGCGCACATGCTATGTATGACCATCCCTGCTAATGTCATATGATTAGACATTGTCCCATGTGTATCACATGTGCAATACAGGAGAGCCGTGGCAGGTTATCCAACACCCGTACAGTGCTAAGTAGATGTATATGGCACAACACATGCATGTACAGGTGTCCATGTGTATGTGTGCAGTGCCACCGCTGACGTCCATAACGGCTGCGCCTGTGATGCCTAGTGACATATACACACCATCCAGGTGAACAGTAGAACTGTGAACACATCGGGCCACGTGCTGATTGGTATGAACACAGGTGCAGGCAGGTACACATGTCCACAGCAGGTTACCATCTACATGGGGTATGTACAGTGTGATGGGTTGACACAGAGATATGATATGATACCCACTGCATAACGGTGTGACAGGTGTGACAGCAACATGTCAGCTGTGTCAGTGTCATGATGTGTCTCAGAGATTACTGTGCAGATGTCGTACATGTCATAGCAATGTATGTTCAGCAGTATGCCAGTACATCTGTGTGAATGTGACCTGTCACCATCATTATGTCTTACAGATAATGCCTCGTTCATGACTGCCAGCCTTCAGCCGCCAGGAGGATGAAGTAATCATACCGTTGCTCCATGACAACTATGACCTGCTATTCAGCCATGTTCCACAGCAAGCGCAGCAGCGGGATGACCTGTGGCAGGATATGCGCAGGAGGGTGAATGACGTGGGTGGCAACAACCGCACCAACCAGCAGATACGCCGACACTGCACGGACCTCATATGGCACGCGAAACAGCGTGCCGCCGCAATCGCCAGAGAACAAGGTGGAACAGGTGGTGGGCCACCAACCCAGCCCCCACTCACACACACGGAGGAGCTCCTGGCCAGTCTGGGGACACCCAGGGTACAGCATGCAGAAACACTAGCCGCCATCATGGAGGTGGGTGTCTCCCAATCAATGAGCCTGGAGCTGCCTGGTAAGTCAGTCTTGCATATGAGTATGATATCCACTGTAGGTGTAGGTGTCACTGTACATCATGTAAAGTAAAAACACATGCCAGGTATATGGGCACACAAGCCACATATTACAGTATGCTACGTTGTGTTTGCAGACGTGTGCATACCACATGCTATCACACAGGTACATGATGTGACATGCACAGTGCGAACTGTGGCTGTCATACAGTCATGGATAATGTTTATACTGTTGTGTCACCCTTATACAGGTACCTCTGGCGTGTCGCACAGACATGGGTCCGTTGCAGGTGAGACTGTCATTAGTAACAGGCATGTTACAGTGTAGAGTTATTCGCCATATGGCCAGGTATAACATGCACACCTGGGTTGTGTTCCAGTCACGGTATACAGGTTGCACCACCAGACACACACATGCCACCCGTGTGCAGTAGATACAACCGTTATCATACACCGGCATGAAACCACAGTACCTGTCAGTGTGATATGTGCGGTCAGCTATGCATACAACGGTGGAGTTGTTCTACAATGGATGCATATGTAGTATGCATTGGAACACCATTCGTGGTATGCACACAGTACCACACAGTGAGCAGTGATCTGGGCAGCACACAGGTGTCACCAATGTGACATATGCCCCTGCATTGTGTGCACACATTGTGACATGCCACCCGACATGTCCCACGCCCGTGGTGTTCTGTCTGCAATATTGTCACACCATCACATGACCTACACCCGACATAGCAAACATCCACACTGTTGTCTGCATAGCCCTTGTGACACATCCGACATGTATGGGTGTATGTCACATGGGACACCACAGGAATGGGTACACGATGCCCATCACACACAATTGTCCAAGACCCAGTCACACATGGCCATGGGTGATAGCCACAGGCATGTTGCCACACAGTACGTCTGATGTGGATAGACACCGTTGCACATTGTCCACACATAGTGCAATCATAGCCATAGTGGACCACCTGTACATTTGATGTGGTACAACAGACAACCGGAATGCCTGTCTGCAGCCACCGGAGGTGCCACCAATGTCTACCATATACGTGCTGTGGAACAGCATGACTGTGTTGCAGTCATGGCAATGCAATGCATCCATGTTATGCATCGCACAGCAACATACATGTGTCCTGTTGCCATGCAGTGGCACAGTGCCTGTACTCCCCACTGTATAGCTATGTACACGGCTCACACTAACCACACCTGCACAGACATATTTGCTAAACATGCATTCTATCTGTAGGCTGTACACACAACACTGCACTGTGAAGCCCATTATGATGCGGTGCATATGGCGGGACACCATTGTCACACATGTCCACATGTTACCGCACATGTCGGCGGATTACATGTCAAGGTAACGTCAGCCATGTGTACTGTTAACCTGTCTGTGGCCACATGGTGTATCACGGTGATGCATGCAAACTACCATGATTGTGTGTACTGCATGCCTACTGATATGACACCTGCTTGATGTAGTGTGCACCCCAGGGCAGTATGCATACTAACACTATTAATGTCTGGGCTGCATTCCCTGTGCTGTAGTGTGGGAATGCTGCATGCCATCTGCAATATCACATGCATGGTGTGTCTGCGTGTGTGTGTGTGTGTGTCTGCGTGTGTGTGTCTGCGTGTGTGTGTCTGTGTGTGTGTGTGTGTGTGTGTGTCTGCGTGTGTGTGTCTGCGTGTGTGTGTCTGCATGTGTGTGTCTGCGTGTGTGTGTGTGTGTGTCTGCGTGTGTGTGTGGGTCTGCGTGTGTGTAATGTACCTTACAGTATGTCTTTGTATTCACAGGTGGTGTAGGTGCGTTCCCCTCCTGCGGTCCATCTGATGTTAGTGTCCCCACAGATACTAGCGGTGATGACCATATGCATGAGGTACAAGCAGGGTTGTCAGGGGCAGAAGCTGTGCCATTGGTTACCATCCCACCTATGTCCCCCCTCATCCCCGCACACAGTTCTGATGCCGACACATACCACATCATCATTGCCCATAGAGGAAGGACAGTCAGCGTCTGTTGGCATTGAGCAGGAATGTGTGGTGGCTACAGAAGGTGCGCCTACATACCATGTTGCAGTGTAATGACTGGTGATGTGCCACACAGGCATGTGGCTGGTGCTGCTCATAGGAGGACCTCTGGCAGACATGCACCTGCTGTACAGGGCGCAGCAGCCGGTATCACCAGATGCATGTTCCAGACTGTAATGGTGGCACAGGCACGTGCAGAATGGCAGAACCAAGAAGGGCAGAGGCTGCAGAGGGCTGCAATCTGTTCCCTAAATGACAACATCCAGTCATTGGCGAATGCTCAACAGCAGATTGCTAATGTACTGGATAGGCGATTAGGTGAGATGGTTGGAATCCTCGACCGAGGCATGGCAATCCGCGAGCGTGAGCTGTCGGTGCTGGAACACCTGGTAGGGGTGAGGCGTAGGACACGTGGGCATAGGCCAGCAACACCACCTAGTGTAGGTCGACGTGTGCGTGCCACCTCTCATGCCCACTCACACAGTGCCGGTAGCAGCAGCAGTGCAGCTGGTGCTACACCGTCCACACCAGGACACAGCAGGCCACGTGGACGTGGCCCTGGCCGGTCCCAGCGTGGACACGGTTCCAGCAGACATGTGTCATTGGAGAGTAGCCACTCTATACCTCCACCCGGTAGTGCCCGTGTGACCCCAGGCAGGCACGGGTCACGTGGCCACAGACGGACACAGTGAGCCATACAACCTGCACTGTACAGTCTGGGGCTGCCAGTTATACCCTGTGTAGGCATCACATATGGCTGGACTGTGTACACACATACCCACACACGGCAGACACAACTGTAGGGCTCCACCACATCCACATGCATTCTGCACAGTCATGCCCAGTAAACTCAACGGCCCTTACACACACACATGATGTCGTCCATTGGTGCAGCCTATGCCCCTGGCAGACATATCACCCTGTGCATATGATGAAGTCTCTGCCGCATCCCTGTCATCCACACCATCGGTGCAGGGTTATGCAAATATATTCCGATGCACAGGGTGGACAAGATAGTGAGAGGTGTATGTGATACCTGTGTATGCATAGCGTGTGATGTGTATGTTGCAGTGGTTGTGTATGAAAATGGACTGGTGCGTATGTGACGTGGGTTGTGTACTGTCAACATGCAGCAGACATGCCATGTAGTGCAGGTGCAGCATGCATTGAGCTGTGTTCACGGTATGTGTGACGGTTACATGTGTAGCACCATGTTGGTTCTGATAACCTGAAACCCTCCTATGGTGTACTCGCATGTGCCTACAGGGAGCACTGTTATCGGTCCCCCACGTGTAGCTGTGGATTACCCACAGGCACATCTGGCAATATCAGCATACCACATGTACACGCAACCTGCCTGGACACCTACATAGGTTCATAGGTGCATAGGTACATACTAGGCTATCTGCCCTATGGCATTTATAAGCCTAGCCAGAGTGTGTGTGGCTTTCACCACCCCTTAGGATGAGGATACTATACCCATTAGTTTGCTGTGCCTCTGTCCAGCAGTGACACAGAGATGATTCCCTGGGTATACCTACGATCTCCCATCCACTCGTCAAGCTTTCTCTTGAACAGAGTCAGTGAGGGGCTCTGCCTCACAAGGACTGGGATTCTGTTCCATAGTGTAGGGAGTCTCTGGGTGATGAACCTGTCCCTCCAGCACGTCCTATTTATATCCGTGTTGAGGTTTGTGTCACTTGCTCTCGTGGCTCTGGTTGATTTGGATCTTATGAGGTGGAGCATGTCCATTAATTCTGGGTTGGACATGGCCTTGTCTGTCAGGCACAGATCACCTCAGAGCAGACGGTATGCGACTGTATAGTGCTGGAGCCCCTTCAGTCGAGCAGCATGAGACATATGTTTAAGCCCCTTTATCTTTTTGGTGGGGAACATTTGGGGTCCTTCCAACTGCTGCAGGTGTCGGGTTAGGTACATTCCGGATGGGGCGTTGTACTCGATCATTGGTCTGATAAGGGAAGAGTACAGGGGTACAATGACCTCCCCTGATCTGGATGTGAATCCCTTCATGATCAGGTGGGCAATGTAGAAAGTCTTCCTAACCACATTGGCAATGTGAGTGTCAAAAGAGAGGTTACTGACAAGTTGGGTCCCCAGGTCCCTGATAACGTCGTCCGTGTTTAATGGATTACCACCTATGTGGTAATTAGGAGTTACCTTGTTTTTCCCAAAGGGTATGACTATACCTTTCTTGGCATGCAGCATAAGGCCATGGCTCTGGCACCAGTTATCCATTTCTATGAGACCTCTGGTGGATGTCTGTGTCTGATGGGGTGCCGATTATGGTGCCCAGTTTGCAGTCATCTGCATACCTTGTCAGCCACAACCCCCCATGTTTGCCTGCATGTCAGAAAGATAAATGCCGAACAAGAGGGGGCCCAGGACTGAGCCCTGTGGGACACTGCTTGTGACTGGCTTAGAGTCTGACATGGCACCAGGAACTCTAACCCTGTGGGTTCTGTCCTTGATCCGGTTTGCAACCCATCTTGTGACATATGGGTCTACATCTACGCTGGTGAGCTTTCCTATGATGCCCGCGTGGGGTTTTGTGTCGAACGCTTTTGCTAGGTCAAGGTAGTCTGTGTGAACTGCCTTGCCCTCATCAATGGCCTTAGTGACTCTTCCGCAAAGGTCGACCAGGTTCAAGAGGCAGGATCTGCCCCTGACAAAGCCGACTTGGGTATGATCCAGTGTATGTAGGTCCCCAATGTCTTCATTTATGAGCTCCATTATGATCCCCTCCATAGCTTTGCAGACAAGGCTCGTCAAGCTTATAGGGCGGTAATGTCCAGGGTCCGTAGAAGCACCGCCTTTGTGGAGTGGGACCACAGTTGCCATACGCCATTCTTTGGGTACGTATCCTGTAGTAAGGCTAAGATTATACAGCAGCCTTATGTGCGGGTTTAGGTCCTCATTGAGGTCGTGTAGCACACAGCCAGAGACACCGTCCAGTCCCATTGATGCTGTGTTGTCCGCTTTAGAGAGAGCAGCTCTTACCTGGGCATCTGGGATGTTTGGGAGGCTAGACTCTGGTGGGATAGATATCTCACCTCTTGGGGGGGAGAAATATGCACGGAACCTGTCTGCCAGTATGTTGGCAATGTCTGTGGGTTCAGTGATCATTGTACCATTCTGGACTAATTCCGAGCATGACTGTGAGCTTCCACCCATGTTTCTACCATAGCTAAAGAAGGCCTTATGGTTGTCTTTTGTGTCTTTCCTGAGTCCTCTCCCACAGGTGGCCTTGGATGATTGTATGTGTGATCGTATTTTACTGCTAGTATTGATCAGAGATGCCTTCCCTGTTAGGGATTTTGCTCTGTCATGTAGTAGCTTTCTCCTCTTGTTGTAGAGTTTGTTTATGGCTGGGGTCCACCAGACCGTGCGCCTGCCTTTGGTGGTAAGGGTCCTGATGTTATTAGGGATTGCTTGATCCATACATTCCTGGAGGTGCTCGTAGAAGGCATTTGTAAGGGTTTCAGCAGTGTGGGTTGTGTTTTCCAATGGCCCGGAGGCCTTGCAGGGTACCACTCCAGTCTTAAGAAGTGTGAGGTTTGCTTTTGAGAAGTTCTTCACCGTGGTCTCCTTTGCTGGGGTTGGGGGCGGGATTTGGATCTCCAGTGATATTAATTTATGGTCTGATCTCACCGATGAGGGATATACATCCTGTGTGGAGCATGTCGTCCCCATGTGTGATGATCAGGTCTAGTATAGTTCCTCCTCTTGTGGGTATGGTGACTAGTTGTTCCATAGCATTTGGGTGTATGAACTCCAGGAACCTTTGGCCTAGGGTGGTGGGTCTTGGGTAATGTTCCCGGTCTATTTATGGGTAGGTGATGTCACCCAATATGATGGTGTTTGAAGTGACATTCATACTCTCCAGTGTCTTCAGGAAGGCTGTGTGGGTATCCTGAGTATGAGAGGGTGGTCTGTAGCATGCTACAAACTGTAGGGCAGGTCTACCTATGGTTAATTACACCTGGATGGTCTCCACTGCTACGTGCGTTGCCACTAACCTGGAGGTGTGGGTATCCTTTATGCATATGGAGACTCCCCCTCCTTTTGTGGTTCGGTCCGAATTTGGGGCCGGAACGCATGATATAAGGTATAACCTGATAGTGCTGGGGTGCTCTCAGGAGCCTTAAACCAGGTTTCAGTCACAGCACAGACATCGATGTTCTCTATACTGAGGAGGGCTTTGAGGGCATGCAACTTGGGGTGTAGACTACTGGCATTGAGCAGTATTACCCTTAGTTCTTTCCAGGTTTGTTTTCTAGGGTGGTAGGTTTCTCATTTGAGCCTTGCCTGAAAAAGGCACTATCGGGGTGGCAGGAGCCTTTGCCAATATCCGGAAGCCCAGGGGTGACAGGTGCAAGCCATCCCTTGCGAAGAAGCGTGGCTTGTCAAGCATGTCATCCCAGGCAAACAGACATTGGACCCCCTAGACTGACACCGGTAATTAAGCCAATTATTAAAGGTGATCATTTTGACTCTGTATTGTGGCATCATTCTTGGTGAGGGTAGGATACTGCTCAGGGTCATACCGGCCTGGGCTACATAATCTGAGAGTCCCTCTATGTCCCTTTTCATGTAGTCCAGAGAGGTATGTCTCAGGTCGTTCACACCGGCATGGACAATGACTTCGTCATACTTGTACATGCTGCGGAGTGACCTGAGTGTTTGTGTTATGTGGCGGATTCTAGCGCCCGACAGGCAGCCTACTGTGATCATTTCCTTGTTCTGTCTGGTGGGTGGGACGTCAGTGTGTCTGACTATGGCGTCACCTATAACAAGTGTGTCTGGCATTGTGTGTGGCCTTAAGGGCTGTGACTGTTTAGCACACTGACTTTGAGAACTATGTGTTGCATGTCCTATGTCTTGAGGAGGCAGTTGCTTGGGTGTCTGCTTTGGAGGCCTCTGTAGTTTTGGTATATGTTTGAACAGTGCCTCCGAGTATGTCTTTGTGTGTTTATGTGCTTGTTTTGCAGTTGTGATAGTTCTATGTGAAACTGGGTTTGTGGTGTGCGTGGTGACCTTCTCCTCCTGTCTGGTCTTGCCGGTCCTGTGTTGAGAGAGCTCAGCCTCCAGTTTGGCTATATAGTTGCATCTCTCACATGTATTTGTGTTTTGTGGGGGAAGGTGTGGGTGTCTGTGTACATGAGGCAATTGTAACATTGCCTCAGGATGCCCAGATTCACCAGCTGAACAGGAGAGGACGCTAGCAATTGACCCTTCCACATGCTAGAAAATGTGAATGCATTTGCTGTGTAACTGAGTCAGAAGGGACCTATAGGGAAATGGGGACTCAAGGGGATTCTAGGCTAATGTAGTACTTTGTTTAGCATATATGTACTTTACCTATATGAGAATGCTTTAGGAGCAAGTGCTGAGCTTTTGTGATAGAGACTAGACAGTTTAGATTGCAAGTAGAGACGTTCTAAGGGAAAACTTGAAGAGCAGAATGTACAGAGCCAGACATTGTTTAACGTTGTTTACACAGTACATGACACACATGTCCACACATATACTGCACCTGACGCCTGTGGTCGGTGCCACAGGCTACAGTGGACAGAGACATCACATACATGGCAGGACACAGTACAGGTATGGTGACATTGTGCAGGTGTCATACACAGCGTGCTGGCCACTGACCTCCGGTGTCACCTGTCAGTTGTGGTGCACGCTGTGCAGCAGTAGGACGCTGTACCAGTATAGGAATACGGCCGCAGTCACGGGGTGTACACCACTATGGTGCACACCCCATAGTGTGCAGATGGGGACACCTGCCTGTGTGGTCAGCACCCTCACAATACAATGCACCCACACGCCATATCACAGGGGGCGGACTTGCACAGGTGGCCAGTATGGCTCACACCTATGGCATCGACAGGGTTGTGCAATGCAGCACCAGTACGGGATGGTCACCCTGTGTGGTTAGTGTCCATACACAGCAGTATATCTGCATACACCCTCACACCAGGCAGCAGACATACAAACATGTTGACACACACACATAGTGGTGACCACACATGTATACACGGAGAGACGACGTGTTGCATGTACTGCACCATCCACATCCATGCACCCCACACTGAGGTATGTACAGATCTCTACTATGGTGTACAGGGATGTGTGGCACGTGGGACATAGTCCCCCCGATATGTGGCATACATGGGCACAGATTCCTGCACACATGTCGGTGCTGGGAATGCCACACCCGCCATGTGAGACATGTGCAGGCGTGCAGCAGTATGTAGTGCATTATGCGTACCAACACTGTATCTGGCAGATGTGCCGATATATGCACTTGGGAGGTGGTAGATATTACAGTAGCCATGTGACATACAGTCGATGACACCTGACCGATGGGTATGCATTATGGCAGCACTGTCATGTAACAGCGACATAGCATACCGTATGCACATGGCAGGGTAGGATGGTGTGTGACACACCTGTGAGCCACCACCTGCACACATGCATGTGGACAGATGTTTAAACACATGATGTACACACATACCGCCATACGTGCTGTTACTATGCCACCATATAACGGCCCCCATGATGGGTACGCATGTGGTAGGGAGTTGCAACTATGTTATGGACATCGGCCACTGCTCATGCATGGCTGCACCATGCACAGTACACGTGTCACATGTGTCCCCTGTTGCCATGTGTGTATGCATTGCTATGTTTTGACATGTGTGTTGACATACATAGAACATGGACTGTGGTATGGTATCACAGCTGTCACAGGCGAACAATACAAGGGTATGTGTCCCAGTCAACACCACTACACCCTGTAGTGGGAGCATACCACAGACATGTGTCCACCTTCCATTCATGTGTGTAGCACCGCGTACGCCAGTGTTATGCATGTGGTACATCACAGGCTTCGTATGTGTCCTGTGTGCAGTCCATGCACACAGCCAGACAATCACATGTATGACATATCCAGACGTTGGTTCACTCTGGTACAGCAGCAGTCATGTGTCATAGCTGTGTCAGGGCCGTGGTATGTTTGGAGCTGACCTGTCTATGTATACTGATATGGCGGACCACATCACACATGTGGGATCATTGTTAGTACATGTGTACTCTGCACGACTGGTGTACACCGCTATACAGACCTGTGGACATATGTCACATGCTGTTGTTGGACCATGAGGCATACTGCTGCACCGCTGACATGGTGCTGGCATGGCAGCTACAGTGTTCACTGCAGTGTGTACATGTTTGACCTGCACCCGTGACGCCTGTGATGTCATATGTGTGTGTACGAGTAACTGCATGTGTGACCACCCTGTGGGTGTAGACGGGTTTACCTGACCGTGACCTGCGGTGTGTACACACCGTCTGCATGCTGGACGGTGCGTAGCACATGCTAAGTGTGTGAGCATGCCCGGTTTGCTGTTGTGTAGGTGGACACACACGAAGTTCCACACTCTGCCCTTTCATGCTCACACTCCATGTGTATGCATGTCTGCACTTTGCAGATGCTAAGTGTGTGAGCATGCCCGGTAAGCAGTTGTGTAGATGGACACACAGTACAGTGCACACTGCGGCTATCTGTGATCATACCCCGTGTGCATGTATGTTCCCCCTTTGCAGCCGCCAAGTGTGTGAGCATGCCCGGGTTGCTGTTGTGTAGGTGGACACACACGATGTTCCACACTCTGCCCTTTCATGATTCAACCGCATGTGTATGCATGTCTGCACACACTCTGCCCTTTCATGATTCAACCCCATGTGTATGCATGGCTGCACTCTGCAAATGCTAAGTGTGTGAGCATGCCCAGTAAGCAGTTGTGTAGATGGACACACAGTACAGTGCACACTGCGCCCATCTGTGATTATACCCCGTGTGCATGTATGCTCCCCCTTTGCAACTGCCAAGTGTGTGAGCATGCCCGGGTTGCTGTTGTGTAGGTGGACACACACGACGTTCCACACTCTGCCCTTTCATGATTCAACCCCATGTGTATGCATGTCTGCACTCTGCAAATGCTAAGTGTGTGAGCATGCCCAGTAAGCAGTTGTGTAGATGGACACACAGTACAGTGCACACCGCGCCCATCTGTGATTATACCCCGTGTGCATGTAGGTGGACACACACGACGTTCCACACTCTGCCCTTTCATGATTCAACCCCATGTGTATGCATGTCTGCACTCTGCAAATGCTAAGTGTGTGAGCATGCCCAGTAAGCAGTTGTGTAGATGGACACACAGTACAGTGCACACTGCGCCCTTCTGTGAGTATGCCCCGTGTGCATGTATGTTTCCCCTTTGCGACTGATAGGTGTGTGGGCATGCCCAGTACGCCATGCATGGACACACAGTAGAGTCGGCACCGACGTCTGATACTAGGCATGTAGCCATGGCCAATGACATCCTGCATAGCCATGGTGGCCGTCCAGGCAAGTTATATGTAGTTGCTATGCCACAATGGCTGCCTACATCATGCACGCCGGTTGTTCTCTTATAGGGTGTACTGTCTGTGGTGCATCCCGTATCCATGTCATGATGTTGTGCTCCGTAGGTAGTTAGTATTCCCGAGGGCAGCACTGCCGTGTTACTGTACGCCCACCTTGGGATAGCAACATGCTGTGTGACTGTGCACTCTGTCTTCATTCCCTATCGGCTGCCTTGCCTCTGCAGATGATATCACCCACCTAGGACTATGCCTCTTGACAGTGCTGTGCTCAGTAATCTTGGTAGCGCGTTCTGTAAATGCATCATGCTGTAGTGTGTTCATGTAGGTAGGCATAGATTCAACTCCCGGCCTTCCCCGTGTGTGTGTGTGTGTGTGTGTGTGTGTGTGTGTGTGTGTGTGTGTGTGTGTGTTTCCAGCTGCCTCTGGAGATAGTAATGCTTTTAGATGCTTCACAACACATACCTTGGCTATCAGCGTCTATTCCTTTACGGATGATGTCACCCACCTAGAAGTATACCTCTGACAGTGCTGTGCTCAGTAATCTCGGTAGCACGTTCTGTAAATGCATCATGCTGTAGTGTGTTCATGTAGGTAGGCATAGGTTCAACTCCCGGCCCTTCCCCGTGTGTGTGTGTGTGTGTGTTTCCAGCTGCCGCTGGAGATAGTAATGCTTTTGGACACTTCACAACACATACCTTGGCTATCAGCATCTATTCCTTTACGGATGATGTCACCCACCTAGAAGTATGCCTCTGACAGTGCTGTGCTCAGTAATCTCAGTAGCGCGTTCTGTAAATGCATCATGCTGTAGTGTGTTCATGTAGGTAGGCGTAGGTTCAACTCCCGGCCCTTCCCCATGTGTGTGTGTGTGTGTGTTTCCAGCTGCCGCGGGAGATAGTAATGCTTTTAGATGCTTCACAACACATACCTTGGCTATCAGCGTCTATTCCTTTACGGATGATGTCACCCGCCTAGAAGTATGCCTCTGACAGTGCTGTGCTCAGTAATCTCGGTAGCGCGTTCTGTAAATGCATCATGCTGTAGTGTGTTCATGTAGGTAGGCATAGGTTCAACTCCTGGTCCTTCCCTGTGTGTGTGTGTGTTTCCAGCTGCCTCTGGAGATAGTAATGCTTTTAGATGCTTCACAACACATACCTTGGCTATCAGCGTCTATTCCTTTACGGATGATGTCACCCACCTAGAAGTATGCCTCTGACAGTGCTGTGCTCAGTAATCTCGGTAGCGCGTTCTGTAAATGCATCATGCTGTAGTGTGTTCATGTAGGTAGGCGTAGGTTCAACTCCCGGCCCTTCCCTGTGTGTGTGTGTTTCCAGCTGCCGCGGGAGATAGTAATGCTTTTAGATGCTTCACAACACATACCTTGGCTATCAGCGTCTATTCCTTTACGGATGATGTCACCCGCCTAGAAGTATGCCTCTGACAGTGCTGTGCTCAGTAATCTCGGTAGCGCGTTCTGTAAATGCATCATGCTGTACTGTGTTCATGTAGGTAGGCGTAGGTTCAACTCCCGGCCCTTCCCCGTGTGTGTGTGTTTCCAGCTGCCTCTGGAGATAGTAATGCTTTTAGATGCTTCACAACACATACATTTGCTATTGGCGTCTATTCCTTTGCGGATGATGTCACCCACCTAGACATATGCCTCTGACAGTGCTGTGTTCAGTGCTCCGGGTAGCGCGTTCCGTACCTGTGTCATACTGTCGTGCGGTTGGGTAGGTAGGGGTACGGTCAATTCCTATGCCTGCCAGCTGTGTGTGTGTGTGTGTGTGTGTCTATGCTCCCAGCCGCATGGGTTCATAGGTTATGGTTTTAGACGCTCTGCAGCACACATATATCCTGCTGACATCTCTGTGTTTGCGGATGTTGAGATGCAGCTAGTGGACTGCCTGTGTGCCTGCTGTGGTTAGCGACCTCCGTAGCGTGTTCTCCACGTGTGTCCTGCTGTGGTGTGATGTGTAGGTTCCACTACCGGCCTTGCCACATGTGTCTGTCTGTATCTCTCTCGATGTATATATACATACATATGTTATGCCCATAGCGCTGCTCTTGCATGGACAGCTGTCTGTCCCATGTATCGCATATTTGCACGGCTGACACATAGAAATGTGGTACGATGCATATCCAAACATTGTCCATGCAACGTCCGTGTTCCAGGAGGTGTTGCACGCCCTAGAGACATCTGCTGTATATCTTCGCAGACAGCTATCCTTGCTGTACTGTCACTGTACTCGTACACACCATAGACCTTGTGTATCATTGTCTGTTTATGGTGTGTGTATGTCTACCTGAGCTGTGTGCATGGTCGTGTGTATGTCCCACTATAATCGTCTGTGCAGGTGTCGCCACTATGGGTAATCCATGTAGACAGCTGTTTCATGTGCATTTCAGCACATACCTGCGGACAGTGCTACCCCTCCTACGGCAGCACATTCCATCATCTTGCAGTGGATACTAGTGTTTCCGCACACATGTATCTGTGTCTGTTCATAACACTCCACCTCAGGGAGCGTATATCTGGACATGGCCTTATGTGATAGTGGGACACTCGGGGCCAGTCATGTCATGTTGCTCTTAGAAACATTGATAGTAGGCACAGTGATATGTTATGCATGCATATGGCATTTCAGTCTGATTTGGTGTCTTCCTTGCATGTTTGTCATTGCTTCCTGTCGTCAGTTATCATGAGGGCGCCGGACTGTTACTGTTACGTGGAACACAGCGAACATATGAGGCAGACTTCTACACAGTCTGCATACATCTGTGCAGTTGCAGGGTATGTGTCTAATACAACATACCTACTGTCTGCCTACAATACACACACAGTGTGTGGCGGCATAACAGACCACATGACATTACTTTGTATTTGCACGGCACACCCACACAGACAGTTGTATTCCTCATACAGGTCTACATCTGCTTATCCACACTACTTGTTCTTTCCTGTACCATATGTGTGCGTCGTATTTGCTCTTCCCGTCAGTGGCGGGGCTCACGTACGACTATGGGGGCCTGGTAATTGTTATGTTGACACTTCATGGCACCCTGGGGGACACTTCACCTTTGTGTCTGATTACCTTCCACATTGACCTTCGCGGGGCATACTTTGTCATTCACAATTACCGGGGTAGGACATATACATGTTTGCACATTTGTCCTGCTGTCTTTCTTCCCACCTGTCTGCCTAGTATCACCAGTTCAGTACATGTATTCTGGACAGGTAGCTCCTTCATACCCTGACCTGTTGTCATTATGTGTACACGCCCTGACGTTTGGCCATTGCCCTTGTTACGTTTCGCATAGTGCTGTGCCTTTCTAGCTGATTGCTGCCTAGGCATTCCGGACTGTGCGGTGGGTGATAGGGAGCGCTATTTCCATTGCATGATTAGTGACACATAACATCCGTATTCATGGCTAGTCCAGCATACCTCTCAAGTGTACATCGTTATGGGGGACGTACCTCATTTGGGGTCTTAAAAGGGTCATGCTCCTCAAAATTCCACAAAGTTCCACATTGAAAGGGTCTGTTACACATTCAGTGTTAGGAATGTTTTAGGTGAACTCCATGGTAAATTGACATTAATCATATTAATTCATTAAAGGATCTTCATTATACGTGCAAACAGCATATTTTAACCATCCTATGACCTTCCTAGTTGAAGTTGTTAGTAAGTCATTAGTATGTGTTCCACATTTTGCCCATTTGTTCCACATTATGGAGGCGAGTGTTCCTCATTTTGGTGATGGAAGGTTGAGAGCTATGTACACCAGTATTCGCACAATGGTCTGACTTTGTATGGGGTATTTCTAATGTAGTCCCTATCTGTATTTCCTGTGCTATGCCTTACTGCAGCTGTGTTATTCCGACAGATTTCCAGTTATGAGTGCCATCTTGGCCGTACGCATGTCCATCCATGGGAATCGCCTACAGGACACTGGTATAGGGCTGTACATATTTCACACCTGCTTTCCGCATTATCCGGTGGATGCTTTGCACCATTAGTGGGGATTAAGGCATGTGCTATACCCACATCCCTCCCACGGGGCAGGCCTACTGATTCTCTGCCAAACAACACCTAGGCCCATTTCTGCATACCCAGGTTCCCATGCCTGCAACCCTCGACGGTACACATTACACATGGTTAATGTGTGCGGTATTGGGATGTGGACGCACTTCTATGGACTCGCCACTCTGGGGATATCTGGCCATATGTCCTGCATTTCATGGACACGTGTCATCAACCTTGAACAAGCTTTTTGTGCATGTATAGCTGTTTTGTGGTTGCGGCTGTCACTTCTTTTGCGTCAATCGCAGCAGGGGTTGTGAATGGAGCAATTTTTGTAGTCCTACAATGGACACCGGTGTGCATGTATAAAGTGTAGAACTTGCTGGACTGTTACCTTCTGGCCAGTGGTTTTGACTGCTGCTGTATGTTCCCCATTCGCGGACGTCTGTTTGACTACCCATATTATCTATTACTTGGCATATTTATATCCATGTGTCATATATATGGGACGTAGGTCTGTTGTGTGTACATATATACATGTGAACCACTCGTTTCATACCTTACTTTGTTACTGTCTGTGGTTTACCTGTGTACACACATATATAACCATACCATACCTTTCCACTGTACAGGTTCTGGCAGAGTGTACGGATGGTTGTCCCTTTATCTTAGGTGTGTGTTACATTGACCTGTGTCTATCTGGCAATTTGCTGGCATTTCATGTGAGACTTACTTGATTCTATAGAGACTTGATTCTATAATTATGATGTGCTTCCACTGACTATATTTTTCTTTGTCTTCTGGAATCTTTCTGTAACCAGTCCTTTTTGGACACTTTCTATTGTTGTTCATTTTTGTTTACATATATGACTACTTTGGTATGTTGTGCTATTATTGTGTGTGGAGCATTTCTCCCCGGGCCTCTACTGACACTGGACATATATCCAGCTAGCCTAGCCCAGTCAACAAATGTAAACCAACATAAAACGTACATAAACGTACGGTGGCACCTTCTGACAAGTAGGTCGGGTTACAGATGCATACCCTTCGTCAATCCCTGCTACTAACACACCCGTTATTCTATCCACATTCTGTGTTTGTCTTATCACATATCATGTGTTTCTCACTATTTGTACCAGTACTTTGCATGGCATTGCCCGGTTCCATACTTTCAGAGGCTGACAGTTTTGAGACATGTTTAACTAACGTGGAGGACACAGCATTAACTTACCCTGCTGTGAGCGGATCACACACGCACAGGCGCACTTGCATTTCCTAATTGTGGGTTACGCACAGGCGCACATGCATATCCATATTTTGGGTTACATATGTTTACTGAGTCTGTGTGATTACGTGGCCTGTATTAGTTGTGACTGTTCCAGTAACATATCTCTGATCCGGTTAACGGACGTGTGTGGAACACACTTTCACCTTTACACATGTGACTGTCTTTGCGGCACAAATGCATTACTTACACGTTCACATTTATATGTTCTATAGTCGTAATTCAAACAGGACTGCATTCACGTTGGCCGGTTGCTGTGACCACTACACGTTTGCTGTTCTGTCTCATTTATATGCATACCCATGGTACATAGCTACATTAACATATTCCCACCCCCCACCCCCGCACTCACTTACGTCACAGGCATCCATTCTCCTGCTGGAAAAAGTGCGGTACTACATGTTACACATTCCCTATTCCCTACTGCTCTTGACCCAGGATGCATATGGCGTGACTGCAGGGATATTCAGATCACAGGGGCTTATAGCCCCAACGCATACAGGTCTTTGATTGTCAGGGTGTTCCTGTGGTGCTCTGGGTTTGGTCTTGTCCGCCTAGTGTACGGAACTGCCCTGATCGTGTACGAATTTCAGACGAGGCACATGGGCACGGTTTGTCCATGTCTATTATACCATAACCACCCCCATTATTCCTAACCGTGCACGCTGATTGGCCAGCGTGACCGTTGTAGTTTGGGTTATAGTAATGGCACACGGTCCAGTCGCACGGACCTATTTCCATTAGTATACCTCGGTATTTATAACCTGTCTTGCTATGTTACATGGGTTTAACATAGCGTGACAGCTTTAACTGAGCCACGGTGATGTCCGTTGCTTACTTTGGGGCAGTCTCGCTCTGCTACACACGTTTAACATAGCGGGACAGGTTGTACAACACAGCAACGGGGACACTGAGCTCTACGTTGCTGTTTTGTATTGATTTGCTATGTTGACTGTGTTTTACATAGCGAGACAGTTTCGACATTAGCAACGGACATCTCGCGCAGTACGTCAGCACCGCCGCGGATGCCAGACATCTGTGGACAGGCAGCAGACAGGCATTATGCTGTGCCATTATGTCTGGGGATTAATAGTTTATTTTCCTAGATGATATGGCATAATAGCAATAACCCACGTCTGGGTGTGGGTACTGCTGTATTTACCCACGGTTGCCTTTGTTTGGTCCCTCGGACATCGCCCTCGGGACCGCACCACGTCTACCATGGGTATATCCAGCATTACCCACACCCAGGCGTGGGTTATTGCTATGATATTCATTCCGTATGTACAGACAGGAGTGTTTGGACAACCAACAATAGCTTCTGCTATTGGCATACAATGCTGTGGGTGGTGCCGGTTATCATACATATGCCATGTTCTGCGTTTTTCCCATTCACACTTGTCTATCCCCTGTCCTCATTCATACATGGATATTTATGTGGCACATGACTGAACTATGTATTACCTGCAGGTATGCTGTGTACAGTGCACATATGTGACGGTTGGTTACAGTGTATCTGTGTACCTACCTCTGTGATACTGGGGACTACCACACATCCTTCGCAGCATTACATGCGTATGTACATACTATTATTCAGTGGCCTGTGGAAGGTTGTCAGAGCACCGGTTACATGTGTCCCTATGTGTGCACGCATTGTGTTGGTCTTTGTCCGGCCTTCGTTGCTATCATGGGTTGGATGGTGGTGTTGGTGTGTGTTTGGGTTGTATTTATACTGCCGATACGTCAGTGGGGGGTGGGGTTGGCACGTGTTCCTCTTTGCAGGGGGCCCCATTATGGACATATGTGTCCTGCGTCGACACTTGAGACGTGCCATATGCCTTGTGATATTGACACAGTCATGTATGTCTTCCTGCATTACTACTTGCGTGTTACAGGCATTTTGTATCTGGTACGCATGACTATTATGTTGGATAGCTTAGGCTATTCCCCTGCTATGGCATAACCATTCATCCGGGCATTTACGTGTTATTCTATCCTTTGCATTGGCCGTGGGTGTTTTGCCATATGGAACAACGCATATCTACGAGTGATGTCCCACCTTGACATTCTGTGCATGTGGCAACCCTGCTGGGGTGACCTGCTTGGTGGACGGCTGTTCCGCCCTGTGTATTGTGTTTGACATGTCTGCATAGCTAATCATCGGTACAGTGGCTGCACATACTGCTTTGTCCAGATGTGTACAGTTATGGACACCGTGGCGTGTGAACACCTATGGGGTTTCGAAAGGTCCGTAACCACATACGGGATGTACACATTCTGCCAACACATTCACATGCAGCCATTTGGATATCAGTACCTGGGATGGGATGTTGACATGTGGGGTACATATTTGCACACGTGTCACTGCCTAGGACAATACTTCCTACTACATCTGGGGTATACCCGCTGTGTGTAGGTGTGCAGCTGCGCAAGGCTGCTAGCTGGATTGGGTGGACAGTCGGACATGGGTGCGGGTTACGTGCTATGACGGGGTTGTTGTGTATTACATTTGCATGCGTGGGTTCTGCTTCTGGATATTCTGATTCGGCATACGCCATCCTATGTGTATGTGACGGTTACGTTGCTGTGTCTAGCACATTTTGCTATACACGTTTGTCTGTGTTTGGGATATCTGGTTTCTTTCTGGTTGTTATATGGCCACGACTGCCCAGCTGTGTACTCTCACTACCACTGTGGGACTGCTGGTGACCATGCCCATGGGGCTAGTTGTGTGTAGTTGCGGCGCGCTGACATGATGCAGTACACCTCCACTGGGTATGCCTGCTGACAGTGCATTGTGTGACGGACACGGTATTCTGAGTATCCTTTGTTCCGTGGACAGGAACATGTTGTACTTCGTGGATTTATGTTTGGTTCTCCATTTTGTGTGGATGGGTACTATGTTGCATACTCTGCATACGTTTCATTATCCACGGACACTGGTTGGTGCAGTTACTATTGCAGGCGGCATGTGACAGTCAGCACTTTAGGTTGCTCATCGCCTGCCGGCTTGGCCACGCCTACGGGCACATCCTACTTGGGCTCCCTGGACTCGCGCATGTGCCCTATGCACGTGGTTGTGGTTGCGGCACACACTCATTACTATGCATGTGGCGCTGCTACGCCAGTTATACGCTGCACGGCCGGCGCAAGCCTTACGCCGGCCTTGCGCCGAGCTTCATGAATCCAGGGGAGAATTTTCAAATAAGAGCTTAACACAGAAGTGTTATAACTGTTCCTGCTGTACAGACATTTATGATACATCAAATATTTTTGAACATCCTTTAACTAAGCAAAGATTTGAGTTTAAATGTTTGGCCAATTGTAGCACTTCACGAATAGTGTATCTAGCAACCTGTGTAAACTGCCCAGCATATTATGTAGGAAAGACAACAAGAAAACTGAAAGAACGCATAATAGAGCATAAATCGGAAATTAGAAGGGGAATATTAACAAATGCACTCAGCAAACATATTGTTGAAAATGAGAGACATATATTTAAATTTAGAGTAATTTGTAGAGTAGACCTTGGTTTGAGGGGAGGGGATGTTAATAATATGTTAGAGCTGAGAGAGTTAGAATGGATTATTAGGTTAGACGCTGAGGCAGAACCAGGTTTAAATGTAATGGTTAGCTTGAAACCAATATTAGTTAAAAAGCAAAAAGAAAATATCTAGTCTTTTCTATATGTTTTGTATTTTATAGTTTATAGATTGGGTATTTTAAATATATTTTTTATATGCATATATTTATACATTTTTATATACATACATTTTTATACACATATATGTATATATACATATATACAAATCTTTTCTTCTTTCTATATATATAAAATATATTAGTGTCTTAATTGTTATGTAAATAAGTAGTATTTTAGTATATAATTGGAAGATGTTTTTGTTTGGCTGGCTGAATCATGTGTTTTAATGGTGCTCCCTATTTAAATGATTCTAGAATGATTTCAATGTTATGTACTGATGAAGGGTGGTTAACCCAAAAGCTTTGCTCAATAAATCTTTCTCTTTGGTGCACAGAAGTGTTTTTGGAATACTTGGAGTGACAGACCAGACCTTGTTTGTTTGATGGCTCAGTTTAGGCCAGACCATTATGTGGGTGTGAACCGGTAACATTTCTGTACATGTGTATCGCACATTTTAATATTCATATGTTTGTGGGATTGTGTTCTGCAGTATGGCCTGTCAGGGTGTATTGCAGATGTGAATATATGTTCTTTGGTTTCCTTTCTGATTCATCCACTGCTCCCTCGTACACTTCCAGTTCACCTATTGTACATCCGACCCAGTCTCCCCTTGGTGAATTATCACGTTACCCATCACCCCCCCATATTCCACACACACCATCCATCCCTTCTCTGGTTGATGGCCCATGGCACAGACAACAGAACACATTGCGTACTCTACATATCTCTGGTACCAAAATGGTTGTGAGGACAACCCTAGCATATTTGATCTTCCACATGCTGTACTTCACGCACATAGGTACACACAAATACTTATCTTTCATGACATGGTAGGTAGACCTGGGTAATGCCCATTCATCTTTGGGCCATCCATACAAGGACGACTTGGACCATGAATGGGCAGATATTGAGCGAATGCTCTGACCATTGGTAGGATTGCCACCTTTTCAATTGGCCAAAGTGGGACATTTTCAGGACACACATCAGATTTTACAGGCCGACACATACCCACGGTCAGTACAAAGAATAGAACTTCACTTTTATGCCTAAATGGAAGCTTATTCTTGTAGCAGTTTAGTTGCTTATTCTGTTTCTTGTAACATTTAGGTATTTTAGATACAGAAATAACTATTTTATGGAACTATTACATCAAATATGGGACATAATTATGTCCTACAATCGCAGGACATTTGCCATTATTAGTATTTTGGTTAGGACACAACTGCCCAGAGAGGGACTGTCCCTCACAAAGTGGGAGAGGTGGTAACCCTTACCTTTGGGCTAGGCTTAGCGAAGAGCAGATGCGCGCAAACACGCTGGGTTTCGCTTCCACTTGGTATAACAATCAACACTACAATGGAATACGGGCACAGCATTTTAAATGTCATTTGTTCGAGGGATGGGGGCACAATATTCACCTACGTGCCTTTGTGTTTACTTTTTATTTTGGTGTTCGTGAAACTGTTTTGTATGCTTTGCGTACATTTCAGTATCTATGGACACTGACAGGAGTGATTACTATTAGAGGCAGGCTGTACTAGTCAGCATTTCAGGTTTTGCGTCTGCAGCCAACATGTTCACGCCTCCATGCAGTGCTTAGACACGCCCCCTGCACTCGCACACATTTCCTATGCACGTGGACATTGCGGCAGCGTGCCTTCATTAATATGCATATGGTGCTGCTGTGCCATCTCTACACTGCACGGTCGATGCAAGGCTAAAGCTGTCCTTGCGCCGAGCTTCATGAATCCCGGGGATATAGTCAAATAAAACTCTTCCAATGACATTCTTTATTTAACCCTAATGGATGTAATGTATTATATTTTAGTATGAAAACCGATTCTTTTTTTCTAAGTCGATATTTTATTCTCACTTCACCCAAATACTTTGCATCTATTTGTTCTAAAACTGTAACTTGCAAGCTACTAAAATTTCCTGCATGTCTATTATTAAAGTGGACTGCTACTGGGCTTATAATCTTATTATTCTTAATGTCTCTTATATGTTCTTTAATTCTCTCACTCAGGCTTCTTTTACTTCGCCTATATATAAATGATTGCAGGGGAGTTTAATAGCATACACAATACCTACACTTTTACAATTAAAACACCCTTTTTTATCACATTTTTTTCCATTTGTATTATCAAATGTTTTTACCACATGTTGACATATTGTACATTTTCCACAGGGTGCTGTGCCTATCCCTGATATTAACCCTCTTATTTCAACTACTGGTCTTCTGAAATTACTATCAACCAAAAAAATCCTTTAAACTGCGTCCTCTTTGATATGAGAACTTAAGCTTTATTTCCGCAAGTGATGGAACTTCCCTTCTTATTATATTCCAGAAATCTGTCACTAACTTTTGTAACCTAGTAGAGAATAATGTATACTTAGAAACAAAAATATAAATTGCTGTAAATGACATTCTCTATCTTTTGTACAATATTTATTAACTTGCTTCCTATTTCTTAAATCCATTTCTTCATCTCTAAATATTTTTGCATTACTATCCATAACAAGATTCTCATCATAGCCTCTATTAAGAAACATGGCTATTATTTTTCCAGCTTCACTTTTAGCTTCCTGTATGTTACTACACAGTCTTTTCACACTTAGGATTTCTCCATAAGGAATGGATGTCAAAGTATGTTCTGGGTGGCAACTAGATGCATGCAGCATATAACTAGGCTGTTCAAACTTCCTATATATATTGTTTTTTATTGTGCCATTATGGAGGCCTTCCAAAGTGATATCCAAATAATTCACGTTGGTCCCTTCCTGAAGGCCATCATATTTTATATTAAACCTATTGTTATTTAAATAATCAATAAATGAGCATACTTCATTTTTACCACCTTTACATACAAATATAAGTTAATCTATAAACCTGAAATATCTTTTTACAATGTTTCTATAAAATTCATTGATATATATGTGACTAAATTCCACAAGGTCCATAAATAAATTTGCATACATGGGGGCAAAAGCTGCCCCCATGGCCGTGCCATGCAGTTGCTTGTATAAAGTACCATCAAATTCAAAGACATTGTTAACTAAACAAAAGTAGACTAATTATTTAATATAGTGTGTTCTGGGCCTAACTCCCATAAAACAATCCATTGCTTCCATGCAAAATTATGTTGTATATTTGTGTATAAGCTGGTTACATCTAATACCAAGAAGTACATATCCGATTCCCATTGTAATCCTGATATCTTATTTAGAAAATCAAATGTGCCTCTTATATAGGATGGTAATTTAACCACCTCTTTAAGTAAACATTCATGCAAAAACAACCTAAATTGTGAGTGAAATAACCACTGGCTGACACTATAGGACGGCCGGGGGAGGAGATATATTTTTATGTATTTTAGGGATACAGTAAAATTTAGCCATTATACTATCCTTACTGGAAAACTTATCAGAAATATCCAATTTATTAAAGTAATTTAACCGTACTCCTCTGCTTAACAATTGTTCATATTCTCTAATAGCTTGAAAATACACATCCACAGTCACTTTACAATATACTTCTTCATTTCTTAAATGTTCCATACACATTTCCCAATAATTAACAGGTTTCATGATCACTTACTTGCCACCTTTATCAGAAAGTTTAAACACTATGTGGTTATTTTCACTCAGTTGTTTCAGTTTTAACCACTCTATCTTAGCTAAATTATATGTTATTGCTCCACTATTAAATTCCTTTAATTCTTTTTCCAGTACTAAATTAAGAGTAGTTTGAAAACGCTGTATACATTCATTTTTAAATGGAGGCATAAATGTACTTTTAGCTACAATTTTACTAGTATCGAATTTACTATAAGCGCTATTATCAACTTCAGATTCACAACAGTAAAAACTATTATCTATCGAAGAATGTGTTACATTATCAGAAGCATTGTGTTGTACTTTATCAATACCAAAAAAATACTCTTTAATAAACATTTTACTTACCAACTTAAAAACATCACCTTTCAGTTCATGAAGCCTTGTCAAAACTGAGGGTATAAATTTTAAACCCTTCCATAATACAGACATTTCAGTTTCATCAAAGGCTCAACCTGACAAGTTAACTACATAAAAATCACTTTCAATAAGTTGTACCTGATTAATTTGTCCATTTACTTCTTTTGTTGTACAAACCATAGCTTTGGTCTCTGTTCGAGTCCTGTCCATACCAGGACCGTTTTTTTGGTTCCGTTTCTTGGCCCAGCATACTCTCGAAACATTTTTCGAAAGGATTCCCCATCATTTGGACCTGGTAATCTGGGAAATTGTTCTACTTCTTCCCCTTCATCCATGGAAGACTCCCCACTTTCACCCAATGGAAGATAATACGAATGATGGCCCTGGCCTTCCTCATTTCTTCTAAATCTCACGTGATTATATTGAGATTTCTGATTCGCGGAAACCTGGAGTGCCTTCTTGTTGTCATAGTCATGCAGGTCCCTATGAAGTTTGGTTTTGTTTCGGTTCAGCAACTCTTGTTCATATGACTGCAATCGTTCATTCATACTGTCCAAAAAGGACTCAAGGGCAGAACTAGATGTTTCCTTAGCTACATTAACACACAATTTATTAGTCTCTTCCTTTAGTTTGTGTCTTTTGATAGTGTTCCTTTCAATTAGGATCTTAACCTTCTCCTCTTGACTGTCTGTTCCAGTCTTGGGTGGAAACAGCTTAGCCTCCAGTTTGGCTGTATAATTGCATCTCATGCATATGTTAGTGTTTTGTGGTAGGAGGAGTGGGTTGTCTGTGTACATGAGGCAGTTGTAACATTGCCTCAGGATACCCAGATTCACCAGCTGGACTGGAGAGTACACCTGAAATTGCCCTTTGGTCATGCCTGAATAGCAGGGTGAGCTGCTTAGTTGCTTGGTTGGTGAGGGGTGAATAAAGAGACTTTCCCTGCTGGGCAGTCAAGTGTCAGGGTATATTAGTGCTTGCTATTAGGTCTGAGCAAGTGCTGGGCTGTAGGATGCTTTTTGATTGCTTAGGTTGAGAGTTAGACTAGTTTCAAGGGAAAAAAACTGAAGAGGAGACTTAGTAGAGCCGGGAATAATTTAACCCTAGCTAACCGGCGCTGCCCGGCACGCCAAACCGTGCAAACATGGTTTTTATAGCAGGGAAATGAAAGAGATAAAAATTAGCCCAAAATGGCCAATAAACTACTAACTTTTGGGCTTGAACCACTCCTCCAGGGACAGATAGGCTGCTCAAAGCTCCCCTATCTCATAGGTGAACAGAGAAACTTCCTTCTATCCAAGTAAGGTATGGGCAACTCAGAAACTTTTAACACAGCCCTGAATTCAGCACTAGCCTGAAAACTGGACTATACTAGTTAGAAAGGTGGGAAACAAAGAATTTTTTTTTTGAAAAGATAAGGCAAAAACAGTAAAAAAATACACTTAAAACAGCTTTAAACGACTACAAATGATCAGATAGGGCTATCGCACTTTACAACAGTTAAATTATTTAAACAAAAAACACCTTTTTAAAAGTGCAAGCAGTCAAATAAGTACAATATGTGAAAAAACAAGCTTTTAAATCACAATAAACGCTGGAAAATCAGCATTTAGGCAGAAAACACTTAAGTACCGCAAGAAAGTACAGAAAACTGATACTTAATCACTCCAAAGTCTCTCTTCTAAGCTAGAAGGCTTGTATCAGTTTAAGGCTTTCTAGTGCTTCCCAGTAGGTAAGTTACAGGAAAGATGGGAAACAAGCACAGATGTGGTATTTTAAACCAGGCAGTTGAAAGAGATGGACAAACTGTCCAAACAGCCAATAGCTACAATTTTTGGGCCAGGAACCCCTCCCCTTGTGGTAGATAGGCTGCATAATGCTTACTACTCCCACAGATAAGCTAGAAGGCTTTCTTACAACACAGAAAGGCTTGAGGGGCTCAGAAGCTTACTAACAATCCTGGATGCAGCAACTCTGTAACCTGACTAGGCTATTTATAGGAAAGGCGGTAAACAGGCACAAGAGTAGCTTTCAAACCAGAAAGTTGAAAGAGATAGAAAAAAAAACTGCTCAAACAGCCAATAGCTACAATTTCTGGGCCAGGGACCACTCCTCTTGTGGTAGATAGGCTACCTAATACTTACCACTCCCACTGATAAGCTAAAAGGCTTCCCTCCAACACTGAAAGGCTTGGGGGTTCAGAAGCTTACAAAGAGTCCTGGATACAGAAAATCTGTACCTGGACTAGACTAGTAACAGGAAAGGCAGGAAACAAGTGCAAACACAGGCTTTTAAATCAGAAGGTTGAAAGAGATGGAAAAGCTTCCCAAACGACCAATAAACTATAATTTCTGGGCCACCACTCATCCTGTGGAAGATAGGCTACCTAGTGCTTACCACTCCCACTGATAAGCTAGAAGGCTTCCCTTCAATACAGAAAGGCTTGGGGGGCTTAGAAGCTTACCAACAGTCCTGGATACAGCAAGTCTGTATCTGGACTAGACTAGTTACAGGAAAGGCAGGAAACAAGCTTAGATTTTTTTTTAACAGAAAAACAGCTAAAACAGCAGTACATACAATTCAAATTGCAGTGCAGACTAGCACACTTGAGTGTGTAGCAATATTATGGCAAATACAGTTTAAATAAATGCAATTAAATTAACAAATGACTAAAAAACAAGTGGAGAAGGCAGTAAATTAGAAGGCTATTAACAAGCAGTAATAAGTGCAGAGTAAGAGCGACTGATCAGATAACATGCAGAACAGCAACTAAGACAGTTACAGTAAGAGCAGCTGAATAAAATATGTATATATTTTTAATTAATTAATTTATTTATTTATTTATTTGTTTGTTTGTTTATTTATTTATTTATTTAGGGAGGGAACAGAGCAGGATTAAGAGGCTACAGGGGTTGTCCTTCCCAAATGCTCTCTTTGTACACGGTAGGAGTGCCTGAAATCAGAATATGATCTCACTGCACTCAGTTGAGTGAGCAAATGAGATGGGCCCAGAAGGAGTATCCAAATACAAATTTACAAGAGGGGCGGGCAATGTCAAAGCCACCAACATTAACACCAGAATAAGAACAGTGAATTTTATAGAAAGTTTGTAAAAAGATGTTTCAGGTTTTTAGATGACCTTATATTTGTATGTAAAGGTGGTAAAAATGAAGTATGCTCATTTATTGATTATTTAAATAACAATAGGTTTAATATAAAATATGGTTCA
>NC_056728.1:30269097-30272325 GCF_019279795.1 Protopterus annectens | reverse complement strand
TTTTTTGGACACCAGTTTGGGTTTGGAAAATTTTTTGTAAAGTGTAGAACTTGTTGGACTGCCACCATCTGGCCAGTGGTTTTGACTGCTGCTGTATGTTCCCGCTCATGGATGTCTGTTTGACTACCCATATTATGTATTACTTGGCATATCTATATCCATGTACCAGTAAGCAGAAAATACAGCAAACCTTGAGTCCTGGTCATCTTCATAAAATACATTAATGAACATATACCAGACCAAAACAGACGATGACAAAAATGATACACTCCACAGTCCAAAGATACTGAGCGCTTTCACCCACTAACATGGGGCATCATCAGAGTACAAAATACATTAGATAGTCATCCCTTATATACTTCCTTCAGAGTCAATTTAAAGACAATTAATCAGTAAACTTGCTCATAGTTAAGTAGCCAGTAATCCAAGTCTTAAAGATGAAGTGAAATATAACAATCAGTGTTGCATACATAACTTAATGGAAACATTAATGCAACAACAATGTGTTAATATAAATACAATATTGGTAAATACAATCAGTAAATTGATAAATAATTGATAATTGTTGTGAGTAAACCTTAGAATGTAGTGTGTTGATAATAAAATTATGTATATTAATGTGTATAATTGTTGTATTAAGATTCCAAATCATTGAATAAATAAGTACAATTAAATACATATTTTGTATAAATATAAATGTAAATAAGAGTCACAATGTTAAATATAAATATGACTGTATATAAATATATAAATATGATATGAAATAAACTGTAGTTGTTTACATCTTGTTTTCGAGTGACTTATCTATGTCCATGTGTCATATATACGGGCCGTCGGACTGTTGTGTGTAGATATATACATGTGAACCCCTCGTTTCATACCTTGCTTTGTTACTGTCTGTGGATTACCTGTGTACACACATCTATTACCATACCATACCTTATCACTGTACAGGTTCTGGCAGGGTGTACGGCTGGTTGGCCCTTAATCTTGCTGTGTGTTACATTGACCTGTGTCTATCTGGCAATTTGCTGGCGTGTCATGTGAAACCTTATTGATTCTATAGGGACCTGATCCCATAATTGTGACGTGCTTCCACTGGCCATATATTTCTCTGTCTGGGATCTGTATGTAACCAGTCCTTTCAGGACACTTTCTATTGTTGTTCTTTTTTGGTTACATATATGAGTACTTTGGTATGTTGTGCTATTATTGTGTGTGGAGCATTTCTCCACGGGAATCTGCTGACACTGGACATATATCCAGCTAGCCTAGCCCGGTCAACAAGTGTGAGCCAACTAAACACAATTCGTAAGGTGACACCTTCTGACAAGTGGGTCGGGTTACAGATGCATAACCGTCGTCAATCCCTACTACTAACACACACGTTATTCTATCCACATTCTATGTTTGTCTTATCACATAGCATGTGTTTCTCACTATTTGTACCGGTACTTTACATGGCATTGTCCGATTCCATACTTTCAGAGGCTGTCAGCTTTGAGACATGTATAACTAACGTGGAGGACACAGAATTAACTTTCCCTGCTGTGAGCGGATCACACACGCACACGTGCACTTGCATTTCCTAATTGTGGGTTACGCGCAGGCGCACATGCATATCCGTATTCTGGTTACATATGTTTACTGGGTCTGTTTGGTTACGTGTTCTGTATTAGTTGTGACTGTTCCGGTAACATATCTCTGATCCGGTTGACGGACGTGTGCGGAACACACTTTCACCTTTACACATGTAACTGTCTTTGCGGCACGGACGCATTACGTACACGTTCACATTTATATGTTCTATAGTCGTAATTCAAATGGGACTACATTCACGTTTGCCGGTTGCTGTGACCACTACACGTTAGCTGTTCTGTCTCATTTATATGCATACCCATGGTACTTAGCTACATTAACATATCCCCCCCCACCCCAACCCCCCCGCACTCACGTACGTCACAGGCATCCATTCTCCTGATGGGAAAAGTGCGGTACTACATGTTACACATTCCTTATTCCCTACCGCTCATGGCCCAGGATGCATATGTCATGACCGCAGGGATATTCAGATCACGGGGGCTTATAGCCCCTACGCATACAGGCCTTCGATTGTCAGGGTGTTCCTGTGGTGCTTTGGGTTTGGTCTTGTCCACCTAGTGTACGGAACTGCCCTGACCGTGTACGAATGTCAGACGAGTCACATGGGCACGGTTTGTCCGTGTCTATGATACCATATCCCCCCCCCATTATTCCTAACCATGCGTGCTGATTGGCCGGCGTGCCCGTTGTAGATCGTGTTATAGTAATTGCACATGGTCTGGTCGACCGGACCTATTTCCATTACTATACCTCGGTATTTCTAACCTGTCTCACTATGTTACATGGGTTTAACATTGCATGACAGCTTTCACTGAGTCACAGACATGTCCGTTGCTTACTTTGGGGCAGTCCCGCTCTGCTACACACATTTAACATGGCGGAACAGGTTGAACAGCACAGCAATGGGGACATCGGGCTCTCCGTCGCTGTTTTGTATTGAATCGCTATGTTGACTTTGTTTCACATAGCGAGACAGTGTCGACATTGGCAACGGACATCTCGCACAGAACGTCCGCACCGCCGCGGGTGCCGTATGTCTGCGGATGGGCGGCGGGCAGGCATTATGCTGTGCCGTTATGTCTGGGAATATATGGTTTCTTTCCCTACATGATATGGCATACTAGCAATGACCCACGTCTGGGTGGGTATTGTATTTACCCACGGTTACCTTTGTGTGGTCCCTCGGGCATCAGCCTCGGGACCGCACCACGTCTACCGTGGGTATATCTAGCATTACCCACATCCAGGCGTGGGTTATTGCTATGGTATTCCGTGTGTACGGACACGTGTGCTTGGACAACCTACAATAGCTTCTGCTATTGGCATACAATGCTGTGGGTGGTGCCGGTTACCATACATATGCCATGTTCTGCTTTTGTCCCATTCACACTTGTCTATCCCCTGTCCTTATTTGTACGTGGATATTTATGTGGCACATGATTGAACTATGTATTACCTGCAGGTATGCTGTGTACAGTGCACATATGTCACGGTTGGTTACAGTGTATCTGTGTACCTACCTCTGTGATACTGAGGACTACCACACATCCTTCGCAGCATTACATGTGTATGTCCATACTATTATTCGGTGGCCTGTGGGGGGTTGTCAGAGCAACGGTTACACGT
>NC_056728.1:30234097-30259097 GCF_019279795.1 Protopterus annectens | reverse complement strand
AGTGCTATAAATATATATATATATAAAAATATATAAATATATATAAATATAAATATATATATATATAAATATATATATATATAAATATATATATATATAAACATAAATATATATAAATATATATATATATATATATATATATATATATATAAATATATATATATATAAATATATATATATATATATATATATATATATATATATATATATATATATTATAGACTTTCCCCGGGATTCATGAACCTTGCGCCAGGCGCACGCATAGCGCAGGCGTTACAACGCCAAGCCGCCAAGCGATTCAGGTACGATCCAATCCCACGTGCACTACCGGCGTGCGCCGGATCTGCGCAGCCCCCAGCGTAGGTATGCTAAACACCCCATGTGCGATGTTGCACCATGCAAATGAAGGCATATAGCGATTCACGAAGTGGGGCAGGCATAGCATAAGCCCACGGCAATGTAAGCCAAAAAAAGGTTTACATTTTCCCAAACAGAACATAGGAGTAACGGAAGAGTGTCAGACCCAGGTGTCACACTGTTACCATATGCCAATGGCGAAATACACAGAGAATGTCAAAAGAAAACATGCACAACATGTAAATAACAACTTAAATGGCATGTCCACAGCAACTCACATCAGAACCCTAGGACATGTTTGCGGAAGGTCCAATACAATGAAATAATATAACAAGGTTATAAAACAGCAGCGTAATACACAGCAGGGTCACAGCATAATACACCATGGTATGCATGGAACGCCACAACCATGGTGCAAGGGTTGCCAAGGACTCGCGGCAGTGTTCGGCATGGTAACTATGAATTAGTAGTCAATGCCATGCAAATGAGGCAGATAATACTGAATCGCAAATCCCCCGCCGGCGTAAGGCTGTACCAAACGACGCAGCGGTAATACACAGAGGAGTGGCTTAGAGGGAATACATGTCATCTGCAGAGGGGTGTGCCACCGTAGCAGGAAGCACATTGGAGCACAGCAAACCTGGGCTGTACATCGCAAATCACAGCTGCAGGACCGGGGTGTGGGGTAATAGTTCAGCTGAGAGCACACAATGCACGCAGAAGTGCATGTGCACGAGGATGACTACGTTCCCTTAACCTAGTCATGTGACACTCGCCCTGCAAACAACATCGGAAACAGGAAGGTGATGTTAAGAATATGAGGAAATGCGGAAGAAGTGTAATTGGAGTACTAATGAGCAATCAACACTAATCAACCCACGAAGGCCAATCGGCGGCAGCTGACAACTCTGCATGCAGAAACCTGTAAAACGGGATAGGGGAGGCATATGAATGCAAAGAAAGTAGGGGAGGTAGCAGATTGCAAAGATAGAAGACCTGACACAGCAGAGCAAAGCAGACAGGCAGCACAACGGTGGCAGCACACAATACGCATGATATGCCATGTTCCAGAAAGTACACATGACAGTGCTCTGCAGGATGCATGCCAGAAAATAGTAGGTGCAACGTGCAGAAATAGTAAGGGAAGGTCGAAAGGTAATCCATGGCAGGCAAGAGTAATGCAACACCAAAGGCAACAGCGTTGTAGTTCCATCGGTAAAACACGGACGATAACCCCCAGATACGGCCGTACAAACACACCCTATGACATCATCGGTGTGCACAGCACAATAGTATAAAGTGTGAATGCACACAACACACAGCCGTGTATTCCCAAATGCCACACCATAGGTGTAAACACATGGGGAACTTTTAAAATGTGCATGTTGGGTGCTGCCGTGGCTGTGATCCATCAGCATATGTTAGAGATAGACGGTGTTGTGGAGGAGGGTGCCGACAACCACCGTAGGCCTCGGAGGAGAAGGAGAGTGTTCAGACCAAGGGTAACCTACCAGGGGCTACAAGACCTGGAGATAGTAGAGCATTACAGGGTGGACAGGGACACATTACAGCAAATAGTGGAGCTGTGCCGGCCATGCCTGAGAACAAGAAACAACAGAGGGGAACCCATCCCAGTGGACACAAAGGTATGTGTGAGCTTGCGAATACTGGCCACAGGTACCTTTCAAAGGCCAACTGGAGATATAATGGGCATCTCACAGGCATCAGCATCCAGGGTACTACACCAGTTCCTGGATGCCATGTTACCACATGCCAATGAGCATATATACTTCCCCAGATCTCAGGAGGATTTGGCTAGCAATATGCACCACTTCCACCATGTGGCACAATACCCGGAGGTACTGGGTGCAATAGACTGTACGCACATACAAATCAAGTCACCACCTGGCGAGCAGGGTAGACGCTACATAGCAAGGGATTCCCCTCCATCAATTGCCAGGTCATGCGCAATGCTCAGGGCATTATCATGGATGTGTGTGCTGGCAGCCCTGGAAGCGACCACGACTCCCATATCTGGCATGCCTCACAGCTGTACCAGGTATTTGCCAGGAGGGACATCCCACAAGGCCATCTCGTGGGGGATGCTGGCTATGCACTGGAGCCGTGGATGATGACTCCCATCAGAAATGCACACACACACATGCAAGAACGCCATAATGAGGCACATGCACAAACCAGAATAATCATAGAGCGTGTGTTCGGGATGCTGAAATCACGGTTCCGGTGCTTGGATACATCTGGTGGAGCCTTGCAGTACTCTCCAGGCACATGTGCCCACATAGTCATAGTATATGCCATGCTACATAATATGATCCTGTGGAAGCAGCTGCTGCAGGGACATAATGGTGAAGGGCCACAAAGCCCAAAACAACTGCCAAGGCCAGTCCAGGCACAGAGGGTTCCAGACCAGGAACACACTGTGCCAGCCCCAGTAGGCAGACGGAGGCGTATCCAATATGCCTACGCCTTGGCAAATTGGCAAAGAGGGAACGTATAGCACATACTCTGACAGCGTAGGCCCCATGGACTGACACCTCCCTACCTGCACACACAGTGAAATGGACGGCACACAAACATGACCACCTGTAAAGTGTACTGTATGGGTGGCCTAATGTGTGACTCCAACATAGTCAGCCCCCAAATACTGTACACCCAACAGCCAGTGGAGCATGTAACGCCAACACCTGAACAGTACGCGGGCCCTACAGCATACGGCGTTGCTGTATGCCTGTCACGTTCGCCGCTAGATGTATACATATATATGTATATATATATATATATATATATATGTATATATATATATATATATATATATATATATATATATATATATATATATATATATATATATATATATATATATATACATATATATATATGTGTGTGTGTGTGTGTGTGTAGATAGATATAATTATATATATATAGAAATATATGTACACATATACATATATATACTACAGTTAAGACAGGGAATTCGAGGGATATAAGGTGACTGAGATGTAACTCGCGATATCTGTACATAGTATACATAGTGAAACGACAACCTGAACATCCGGGAGGTTCAACATAAGAGGATACCGCCAACCATGGAATGGGTAACATACCGATATGCATGACCGCGAGGCAGAAAGATCGCCAGACCACAGTACCGTAACAGTACATGCGCGTGTAATAGTATGAAGATATGTAGGGAGAGGTAGACACCGCAGCCGGTGTTGCGGTCCACGTAGGTACTGTGTGCAACCGTCCCCGTGAGTGTCGTAGTATGTGTACGTGTGCAGTGAGGGTGCCGTGTGCGTCGCTGTGTGAGTGTAATGTGTGTGTGTCTGCAACATGTGTATGTTGGTGCCACGTTAGAGGCAGAGCGGAATATTAGGTGTAGGCATACGGTAAACTAGCCTCAGGCATAGGTACACTACTAGTCCCAAACTAGTAGTGACAGCCCCACCCTGGCTAGGTGTGTCACGATGTAGAACGATACAAAGTGAAAATGTCCCAGATGGTAGCACAGGAATATACCCCATATGAAATGGAAAGGACGTATGTAATAGTCTTGCCTGTATGTACGACACCGATATGTTAATTGCAATAAGATACGTCGGCAAAGTCACACGGCAATAGGTATGTACCGCGGAAATACGTATGTGCTACCCCAGTACTGACCGTGGCCACGTGTCGGCCCGTAAACACCGCTGTGTGTTCTACAAGTGTCAAACAATCAACCCCATCTGAATATGTGGCAACCACTGGCAAACAGGCTATCCCAACAACAGGACCACAATGACTGCAAATATCTGGGACAGAATGACAAGGGATAGTTGTCACGTACACACAACCACTGATATACCACAGATGTTATGGAGGTATACATGCATCAAGCTTACCCGCAGGCGATACCGACACCACATGACAACAGCCCAACCAACAATCCCATAACAAAAGACAATTAACTGTCAACTCTCCAAGTAGGGACGGAGCACACAGACAACTATACTGGTTATGTAGAGATGCAAGGCCCACAAACTGTATCTGTGACGTACAACCACCGACATCCCCCACTGTACATAATAAAGGAATACAAACCGTAACAGCAGCACAAACATACAGTCGGTCAATGACATCTGCATAACCATAACATATCGCATGGGGGACACAATTAAAGGCGGCTGCATAATTGCATGCGTTGTAGAAATGCAATCAATAGCCATGTTTAGTTATGAATGCAATACTCCGTTATTATACGTCGGCAGGACAGGTACACCCACTTGTTGAAACAAATAGTACACCTGTCACACACAATCCATGGATGACATGAATGCAGACCATACTTGTTCCCATGCATAGCAGATGCAGTCACACATAACATAAGACAATACAGACCATCCCCACGAAGGTAGGGTGAATATCCAACGCCCAGGCGGAGAATCCAATTATACCCCAGTATCGACGCGTAATTACCGAATGGAGTAGATGCACAGGTGATATGCACGTAATTACGCATGTACACATAGCCGCTGATATACCACAGAAGTTACGGGGGTATACATGCAGCAAGGCCACCTGCAGACGATATTGGAACCAATTAACAACAGCCCAAGCTACACTCCCATAACAAAAGACTATTAACTGTTAACTCTCCAGGTAGGGATGGAGCACACAGACAACTATACTGTGTATGTAGAGATGCAAGGTCCACAACCCGTATCCGTCACGTACAACCACCGATATCCCCCACCGTAGATATTAAAGGAATACAAACCGTAATAGCAGCACAAACATACAGTCAGTCAATGACATCTGCATAACCACAACATCTCACGTGGGAGACACAATTAAAGGCGGATGCATACTTGCATGCGTCGTATAAAGGAATACAACAGCCATGTTACAGTTTTGAATGCAATACTCCATTATCATTCGTCGTCAGGACAGGGACACCCACATGTCGAACCAAATACTGCACCCTACACACACAATCCACGGGTAACATTACTTCGAAATATACCTGTCGCCACGCATAGCGGTTGCAGTTACACATAACATAACACAATACAGACCATCTCCACGAAGGTAGGGCAAATAGCCAACGCCCAGGTGAGGAATCCAATTATACCCCAGTATCGACGTGTAATTTGCAAATGGAGTAGATGCACAGGTGATATGCACGTAATTACTCACTGAGGAACAGCAATTGGTGGGATGAATTCACATGTTGCAGGCATCAACGGATATAAGGATGACTCGCAGGATATCCAAACCGTATGCTCATACTGAACCAGCAGTGTACAACCGAAAGCGAAAGAAAACGGAAAAGCGATACACGGAACGAAACACGGAACGAAACACCGACAAGGTATGTAGAACACACGATATGTACGGTTGTGTAACGCATGATGTGTATGACGAAGCTGTACTGTATGTGAATGGTGGTTGTAATTAATTACACTTGTCCGTAATGCAGAAAGTGGTGAAAGGTAGTTATGTAGTGATACCCTGCCGAGCATACCAATGCTTGTGGACACCGTGTGTACAGCAGTGGGACATCATGTACAAAGCGGAGACACCACAAGGGCTGCCACAGCGGGGCATTAGAGAGAACAATGCCATACCACACGCCGTTGCTGGCAGTGGATGTCCAACAAGGAAGTGCCATAGCAGGGGATAGGACATGTATGCATACCGTCACAGCACGCATGTGTATGGGCATATACCGTTGATGTCATACGTAAGGTGCGGCCGACGTGCAAGTATGCCCTGCATTAGGGGATACTATGTGAAATATGTGTAATGTAAAGCTGTCTAGGTAGATATGACAGATATCATACACAGTATCACAGGCATATCATGCATAACACAGGTATCGCCTATTGGTATGTACAATAACAGGATACATATGGCCTGTAGGTATGGGACAGAGTAGTAGCATGATAGCTAGCCGAACTGGAAGGGACACCAAGTAACCATGCCCAAAGGACCTGTAGCAGCTGCACAGGTGCACAGTGGGCAACAATGCAGTCTGGCAGGTCCATGTGTAAACACATGTGCAGTGTACACAGTAGTGTCACCTCCCCATGGTAAGTGCCCTGTGAACAGCAGAGGTGGGTGTCAACTACACATCTACACAGTACCGCTGCTGCGGTGGTACCAGGACTACGTGTCACTCAAACAGCAAGGGAGGTATCACATGAACAGTGCCACTGTGTGTCCCTGCGGGATGTGCACAGGACCTATGTTCCACAGCATGGTGTGTGTTGTGTTTGTGGAAGTAACACAGAAGCCCAGCCCATGCAGTGTGGTGTGTGTGCACATATCCAGGAGCAGTCCGTTCACACTGCCCACTGCAGATGTCATGTATGAGGTGTATATGCATCAGTAATGTGGAGGACATGGGCCGTGTCAGAGCAGAAGACACCCCTGAGTATGTGGTATGCAGATGTGTACAGATGTGTTGTCCGTATGTCAGCCGCATATGTAAACCGTCTGAGCCTGGTAAACATCGTGGCATGACAATGTTGTGCCATGTAAAGCTGTAGCTCTTGTTGAAGGTACACCATAAATGTGGTATTGTACCCTTGACTGTGCGTAGATGTGTGTATTTCACAGGTACAATGGCTACCTATGTACCAGCATCACACACAGTACAGATAGGTGTGGCCTTGCAGAAGGGTATCCATGCCACAGTGGAATACGGTAACCACAGGACTGTGTGTGGCATATGTATGTACAGCAACCATGTACAATGTGATATGTATGTACGGGACCAGTATCCATGTGATAGTCAGTGGGTGAATGTTGTTATGCAAAGGTGATGTGCATGTACTACGTGTCATGCATCCCGATGCCATGATACTCATATGATGTATCCGCTACACTGACACCCGTATGGTTGGTATCGGTATGAGCTTGTGGAGCAATAATGGCGCTTGGTATGTAGGCGTGGAATATCTAGGCATGGACAGTACTCTGTGACAGCATGTTCTGTATGTAAGCATATAGTGAACATGAGGGGCCCCATGACTGAGGACTGTGTAATGCCATATGTACCTGACATGTAGTAGGTACTATGGTATGCTCGCACCACTGTGTGACCTGTCCATGAGCCACATAGCATAACATCCTGAGACACAGGGTATGATGTGCAGGTGGATGTGTAAGTTGCCAATACCAGACTGTGGAATGGTGCTGAAGGGCAATGTGAAGACAACATCTGATGTGTCGGCCTCCGTACCACCCCAAACGTCCAAGCAACGGTATGACAGGTGGCCAGCATGTGTATGTGCCGTGCTGTGGCATACACAAGCCCAACATGGGTGCTAGGAAAGGCCTGGAGGCCATCAATGTGTGTGGGAATCACGTTCGTGAGGATGTGCCCCATTGCCATTCAGAATGGTCCAGTCATGGGTGTATGACTACAGTCCCACACGTGCAATGCAGTGCCACCCATGGGTAGTGCAAGAAATGCCACTGTGCGGCGGTCAGGGTACACAATGTCCGACAACAGGCTAGCAGTGAACATAGTGGCCTGGTGCGGAGACATATACCGAACAGGTTGGCGGAACATTATAGCCAGGGACATCAGAAGGTGACATCGGGCCAGCGTCCCAGGACATATCGTGTGCATGTCAGTACTGTGTATGTGTCCACAGGGACACTACGATGTCCATGTGCGGATTGCGACCCTGTAGTGTGTGAGAGGGTTTATTGTCAGTAAGTACACCATCGCCTGGCACGTTGCCAACAGTAGCTCGGTCTGCAATGCCTGGGTGACTATTGTATGTGATATCAGATGTGGATGTAGCCAAACAATACAGACATACCACCACAATGCCTGCGGCCCCGCACTGCAATGTGCGGCAGTCATGTTTAGGTAGCTAGCCTTGGAGTATGTGATCATGGACTTCGAGGACCCACCATGGTTGACAAGTGATGCACCCCACACATGTGAATGTACACCACTGTGCAACAGCCTACACATGTGGTTGTACATCATATGTGCATGGAACAGGACCACCACAGTGGCGTCTGTGAACAGGTCAGTACCGCCACGTCTCTGTGTGGAATAGCATGGTGTCTGCAATTGTGTGCATGCTACGGAAGCGCACTGTGGTATGTGTCAGCATATGTATGTGCACTGTCCATCTGCTGGGGTGACATGCCATTAACAACTGCTGTCAGCAGACGTCAGTAGTACTGGTTGTAGTACACATGTTCCGTGTATGCTGCGATGGGTGTGTTTCCAGGGTGTGGCTAGCAGGGCCGTGTAGCATATGTGTTTAATCCACCAAAGAGGGGATATGCCAGGTGCGTCACACCAGTCACATGGAGGTATTGTGCATGCTAAGGGTAGTGTAGGTATGGTATGTGTTGTGTAATGTGTCATCCAGCTGAGCAGAGTGCATGACTCGAGCATGTGTAGGCACATGGGTGTCTATTCCAGGGAAGTGTGGGTTGCTGTCAGCACATGGCAGTATTATCTGTCTGAGGCCCAATGTACAGTATAACAACACAGACGGTATGTAACCTGTGGTGTACAATGTCGACTCTGTTGCGTGTTACAATGTGTATAGCGGTCACAAACACGGGTATTTGCACATGGAGCATCTATGATGCATTGTGTTAGGCAACTATCCAGGATGTGTGCAAAACACTGTGTGATGTGTGAACCCCTCACCTGTGGGTGTTCCAGTCCAGGTATGTGCCTGGGAGGTACGATCCGTGTACAATCCGTACTCGCAGGTGTGCTGCGCAGAGCATGGAGGCAGGTCCCAGTCACCACACAGATATGTGACTGGTGCAATAGTGTGTGTGCCTCGCTTGTGTGCAGCACAGTGGAAGATGTAAGCATTGCCCCACATGACCCCATGCCATGCCTGCCTGTTACAGCCCTGCCGGAGACAGTTATGTGAAACTGCCACAGAGGCAGTATAGCATCTGAAGATGTACATGTGTGCTCCACACCCCAGGCCGATGGCTGCAGGTCATGAGTGCCACAGCAGTGTGGTCGACCAGGACTGTCATAGCAGTCAGATACCACATGCCTGTACAATAACAGTAGGAGCATAGGCAACAGTTGCAGTGACACAGTAGGTCAATGTACAGTGTCCCTGTGTTCAGACCACTGCCTACTGTACACTTGGCTAGACACACACCCAGAGGGCTATAACACCGGTGAGCCATCGCATGTCCCAGTACACGAGTCTGTGTATTGCCATCACAGGGCAGTCACAATAACATGTTGTATGCGAGATATATTGTACCAGGTGATGTGTCATGTGTGCGTATGTTGAGTTGCAGAGCTGTTCACCCGTCCGCAACATCTCAGTGCATGATGCCTTGTGTAACATGATGTGTGGAACTGCAATGTGATCCACAACAGGGTCATCCATGACTGGTGCGTTGTGAATGGTGTAACCCATGGGTCTGCGGGATATACACTGGTGCTGTCAGCTGCCATGCTGGGGGCCACCAGTGGTGCCTACAGTGGTCATACAGACATACTGCATACATTGTTCTGGCAGGAATGTCCATTGTTGTAGATGATGTGGCACTACGTGAAGGTAGGTGTGTGTTGTGAATGTTACCCATCCAGATGTGACCATCAGGTGCAGTCATGGTTGTCGACAGCATCACACCCATCCACAGCTGTCAGCACCCTGTCCCCAGAATGGGTAACAGTAGCCCTCGTACTGTGTGACTAATGTGCAGATGGCGGAACACCTACTACTGGCTGGCTAACAGTGTCATCTAGGAAGGCTATATGATGGCTGGAATACGCTGCTCTAATGTATAATTATGGTATCCCAATGAATTACATTGATTCACATATAGTAAGCCATGGCTGGCGTGTAAACCGTGTACAACAATGACTGTGTGACAGACCCAACCAATGTGGAGCCGTGATGAACATGCACCCGTTAGAACACCAAATGAGGTACATTGCACGTAATGATGTACAACTGACAGCTATGGGCACAGCATGGATGCAGACGCACATCCCCCACAGGCGGTACCGCTCCATGTTGGTAGGGGTGCATTGCACGAGTACATGTGACAGTTGCTGTATTGCCACATGTACGGCATATCCGTCATATAGGGGTAGCACTGGTACGTGATTGTTGGACATGCCTGTACATACGACCATGTCCCACAGGATATGTAGTACGTGTGTACAACACCTGTCGTACCTTCATCAAGCTGTGAAGTGTATGGCTGCCAGTGTACCTGTGTTACATGTTGTGCAATGGGTGCAAAGGTACGCAGTAGCGCATTACATGCCCACATGTCCTGCACAGGTGCATAGCCTGAACATAAAATACAAATAGGGTGTTGGATAATAGCAACCCACAAGAGGTGATGGGTATGGGTGGCAATCCACTATCACCTTTCCGGGTAAGGTGTACATGTCCATTACACATTAGCACCTGAGATGTTAGCAGTACAGCTGTACAGGGCAGCATGCATATTTGATTACAAATACCCTTGCGTGTTCCACCACTGGCCTGTTGACAGACAGACACCAACACAATGTGCAGCATTGACATGTGCACAGCACATCACCGCTGGCTACAGTAGAACAAGGTTACTGTGTTGACATGTGCACAGAACATCAGCGTCAGCCACAGTCGAACACGGTATGTGTTGAACCCTACAGTCATTGTAGCCCATGCCAAAGACAGACGTGTTATGCATCTGTGTATGTACGGCTGGGAATGGCCCTGGCCTAGCAGTATAGCTGTGTCAGTGTTGCGAACAATATACTGAATAGGCTGTGTGTGTGAGGTGTGCATCATACGTGTATGGTCTGATGGATGATACCAGCAGTGCCCCCGCTATGTGAACATCCCCGTCCCCATAAATGAATACCTAGGCTGTGCTCAACACCATGGTTCCTGTGGGAGGGATGGTGCTGTGCGGTGCACCGGCCGACATGGTGGTGGCAGCAGGCACTGGATGTAGACATATGTGGTACCCATGTCAGGCCGGGGTACCATCCATGTGCACGGGATATCACCGTGCGGGCACATACAGCACTGTGTTGAACAATATCACAGCACATAGCACCTGTCAGGGGTAATGTGTATGCATGGATGTGCGATACCAGCATGCACCATACACACCCCCACCAAGCAGCATGCCGCCTACATTGCAGAAGGCCATTGTCCACACCATGATGATAGACATGTGACATGTCCATATACCCATAGTAATGACATATGGAATGAATACTGGTATCCCACAGGCGGGACACATCCCTGTGCCATGTATGTGATATTCCCTGCCATACCATGCAGCCCTGTCCAACAAGGCTGCACGTGCCATCACAGTCATACATGGTGCGATGGCCACATGGCATGTGCACTATCAACTGACCAGATCAGTAATGTGGCACTAATGCACCTTGTGGTGTCACAAGTGCTGTGTGTCAGGGTGTACAACATGCGCGCACATGCTATGTATGACCATCCCTGCTAATGTCATATGATTAGACATTGTCCCATGTGTATCACATGTGCAATACAGGTGAGCTGTGGCAGGTTATCCAACACCCGTACAGTGCTGAGTAGATGTATATGGCACAACACATGCATGTACAGGTGTCCATGTGTATGTGTGCAGTGCCACCACTGACGTCCATAACGGCTGCGTCTGTGATGCCTAGTGACATATACACACCATCCAGGTGAACAGTAGAACTGTGCACACATCGGGCCACATGCTGATTGGTATGAACACAGGTGCAGGCAGGTACACATGTCCACAGCAGGTTACCATCTACATGGGGTATGTACAGTGTGATGGGTTGACACAGAGATATGATATGATACCCACTGCATAATGGTGTGACAGGTGTGACAGCAACACGTCAGCTGTGTCAGTGTCATGATGCGTCTCAGAGATTACTGTGCAGATGTCGTACATGTCATAGCAATGTATGTGCAGCGGTATGCCAGTACATCAGTGTGAATGTGACCTGTCACCATCATTATGTCTTACAGATAATGCCTCATTCACGACTGCCAGCCTTCAGCCGCCAGGAGGATGAAGTAATCATACCATTGCTCCATGACAACTATGACCTGCTATTCAGCCATGTTCCACAGCAAGCGCAGCAGCGGGATGACCTGTGGCAGGATATGTGCAGGAGGGTGAATGACGTGGGTGGCAACAACCGCACCTACCAGCAGATACGCCGACACTGCACGGACCTCATACGGCACGCGAAACAGCGTGCCGCCGCAATCGCCAGAGAACAAGGTGGAACAGGTGGTGGGCCACCAACCCAGCCCCCACTCACACACACGGAGGAGCTCCTGGCCAGTCTGGGGACACCCAGGAAACAGCATGCAGAAACACTAGCCGCCATCGTGGAGGTGGGTGTCTCCCAACCAATGAGCCTGGAGCTGCCTGGTAAGTCAGTCTTGCATACGAGTATGATATCCACTGTAGGTGTAGGTGTCACTGTACATCATGTAAAGTAACAACACATGCCAGGTATATGGGCACACAAGCCGCATACTACAGTATGCTACGTTGTGTTTGCAGACGTGTGCATACCACATGCTATCACACAGGTACATGATGTGACATGCACAGTGCGAACTGTGGCTGTCATACAGTCATGGATAATGTTTATATTGTTGTGTCGCCCCTATACAGGTACCTCTGGCGTGTTGCACAGACATGGGTCCATCGCAGGTGAGACTGTCATTAGTAACAGGCATGTTACAGTGTAGAGTTATTCGCCATATGGCCAGGTATAACATGCACACCTGGGTTGTGTTCCAGTCACGGTATATAGGTTGCACCACCAGACACACACATGTCACCCGTGTGCAGTAGATACAACTGTTATCATACACCGGCATGAAACCACAGTACCTGTCAGTGTGATATCTGCGGTCAGCTATGCATACAACGGTGGAGGTGTTCTACAATGGATGCATATGTAGTATGCATTGGAACACCATTCGTGGTACGCACACAGTACCACACAGTGAGCAGTGATCTGGGCAGCACACAGGTGTCACCAATGTGACATATGCCCCTGCACTGTGTGCACACGTTGTGACATGCCACCTGACATGTCCCACACCCGTGGTGTTCTGTCTGCAATATTGTCACACCATCACATGACCTACACCCGACATAGCAAACATCCACACTGTTTGTCTGCATAGCCCTCTGGATTGTGACACATCCGACATGTATGGGGGTATGTCACATGGGACACCACAGGAATGGGTACACGATGCCCATCACACACAATTGTCCAAGACCCAGTCACACATGGCCATGGGTGATAGCCACAGGCATGTTGCCACACAGTACGTCTGATGTGGATAGACACCGTTGCACATTGTCCACACATAGTGCGATCATAGCCATAATGGACCACCTGTACATTTGATGTGGTACAACAGACAACCGGAATGCCAGTCTGCAGCCACCGGAGGTGCCACCGATGTCTACCATATACGTGCTGTGGAACAGCATGACTGCGTTGCAGTCATGGCAATGCGTCCATGTTATGCATCGCACAGCAACATACATGTGTCCTGTTTCCATGCAGTGGCACAGTGCCTGTACTCCCCACTGTATAGCTATGTACATGGCTCACACTAACCACACCTGCACAGACATATTTGCTAAACATGCATTCTATCTGTAGGCTGTACACACAACACCACTGTGAAGCCCATTATGATGCGGTGCATGTGGCGGGACACCATTGTCACACATGTCCACATGTTACCGCACATGTTGGCGGATTACATGTCAAGGTAACGTCAGCCATGTGTACTGTTAACCTGTCTGTGGCCACATGGTGTATCACGGTGATGCATGCAAACTACCATGATTGTGTGTACTGCATGCCTATTGATATGACACCTGCTTGATGTAGTGTGCACCCCAGGGCAGTATGCATACTAACACTATTAATGTCTGGGCTGCATTCCCTGTGCTGTAGTGTGGGAATGCTGCATGCCATCTGCAATATCACATGCATGGTGTGTCTGCATGTGTGTGTGTGTGTGTGTGTGTGTGTGTGTGTGTGTGTGTGTGTGTGTGTGTGTGTGTGTGTGTGTGTGTGTGTGTCTGCGTGTGTGTGCATGTGTGTGTCTGTGTGTGTGTGTGTACGTGTGTGTCTGTGTGTGTGTGTGGGTCTGCGTGTGTGTAATGTACCTTACAGTATGTCTTTGTATTCACAGGTGGTGTAGGTGCGTTCCCTCCCGCGTCCATCTGATGTTAGTGTCCCCACAGATACTAGCGGTGATGACCATATGCATGAGGTACAGGCAGGGTTGTCAGGGGCAGAAGCTGTGCCATTGGTTACCATCCCACCTATGTCCCCCTCATCCCCGCACACGGTTCTGATGCCGACACATACCACATCACTGTTGCCCATAGAGGAAGGACAGTCAGCATCTGTTGGCATTGAGCAGGAATGTGTGGTGGCTACAGAAGGTGCGCCTGCACACCATGTTGCCAGTGTAATGACTGGTGATGTGCCACACAGGCATGTGGCTGGTGCTGCTCATAGGAGGACCTCTGGCAGACATGCACCTGCTGTACAGGGCGCAGCAGCTGGTATCACCAGATGCATGTTCCAGACTGTAATGGCGGCACAGGCACGTGCAGAATGGCAGAACCAAGAAAGGCAGAGGCTGCAGAGTGCTGCAATCCGTTCCCTAAATGACAACATCCAGTCATTGGCGAATGCTCAACAGCAGATTGCTAATGTACTGGATAGGCGATTAGGTGAGATGGTTGGAATCCTCGACCTAGGCATGGCAATCCGCGAGCATGAGCTGTCTGTGCTAGAACACCTGGTAGGGGTAAGGCATAGGACATGTGGGCGTAGGCCAGCAACACCACCTAGTGTAGGTCGACGTGTGCGTGCCACCTCTCATGCCCACTCACACAGTGCTGGTAGCAGCAGCAGTGCAGCTGGTGCTACACCGTCGACACCAGGACACAGCAGGCCACATGGACGTGGCCCTGGCTGGTCCCAGCGTGGACACATTTCCAGCGGACATGTGTCATCAGAGAGTAGCCACTCTATACCTCCACCTGGTAGTGCCCGTGCGACCCCAGGCAGACACGGGTCACGTGGCCGCAGACGGACACAGTGAGCCATACAACCTGCACTGTACAGTCTGGGGCTGCCAATTATACCCCGTGTAGGCATCACATATGGCTGGACTGTGTACACACATACCCACACACGGCAGACACAACTGTAGAGCTCCACCACATCCACATGCATTCTGCACAGTCATGCCCAGTAAACTCTCCGGCCCTTACACACACACATGATGTCGTCCATTGGTGCAGCCTATGCCCCTGGCAGACATATCACCCTGTGCATATGATGAAGTCTCTGCCGCATCCCTGTCATCCACACCATCGGTGCAGGGTTATGCAAATATATTCCGATGCACAGGGTGGACAAAATAGTGAGAGGTGTATGTGATACCTGTGCATGCATAGCGTGTGATGTGTATGTTGCAGTGGTTGTGTATGAAAATGGACTGGTGCGTATGTGACGTGGGTTGTGTACTGTCAACATGCAGCAGACATACCATGTAGTGCAGGTGCAGCATGCATTGAGCTGTGTTCACGGTATGTGTGACGGTTACATGTGTAGCACCATGTTGGTTCTGATAACCTGAAACCCTCCTATGGTGTACTCACATGTGCCTACAGGGAGCACTGTTATCGGTCCCCCACGTACGTGTAGCTGTGGATTACCCACAGGCACATCTGGCAATATCAGCATACCACATGTACCCGCAACCTGCCTGGACACCTACATAGGTTCATAGGTGCATAGGTACATACTAGGCTATCTGCCCTACGGCATTTATAAGCCTAGCCAGAGTGTGTGTGGCTTTCACCACCCCTTAGGATGAGGATACTATACCCATTAGTTTGCTGTGCCTCTGTCCAGCAGTGACACAGAGATGATTCCCGGGGTATACCTACGATCTCCCAACCACTCGTCAAGCTTTCTCTTGAACAGTGTCAGTGAGGGCGCTGGCTCACAAGGACTGGGATTCTGTTCCATAGTGTAGGGAGTCTCTGGGTGATGAACCAGTCCCTCCAGCACGTCCTATTTATATCCGTGTTGAGGTTTGTGTCACTTGCTCTCGTGGCTCTGGTTGATTTGGATCTTATGAGGTGGAGCATGTCCATTAATTCCGGGTTGACATGGCCTTGTCTGTCAGGCACAGATCACCTCGAGCAGACGGTATGCGACTGTATAGTGCCGGAGCCCTTCAGTCGGCAGCGCAGACATATGTTTGAGCCCCTTTATCCTTTTGGTGGGGAACGCTGGGGTCCTTCCAACTGCTGCAGGTGTCGGGTTAGGTACATTCCGATGGGGCGCTGTACTCGATCATTGGTCTGATAAGGGAAGAGTACAGGGTAATGACCTCCCTGATCTGGATGTGAATCCCTTCATGATCAGGTGGGCAATGTAGAAAGTCTTCCTAACCACATTGGCAATGTGAGTGTCAAAAGAGAGGTTACTGACAAGTTGGGTCCCCAGGTCCCTGATAACGTCAGTCGAGCTGTTTAATGGATTACCACCTATGTGGTAATTAGGGGTTACCTTGTTTTTCCCAAAGGGTATGACTATACCTTTCTTGGCATGTAGCATAAGGCCATGGCTCTGGCACCAGTTATCCATTTCTATGAGACCTCTGGTGGATGTCTGTGTCTGATGGGGTGACGATTATGGTGCCCAGTTTGCAGTCATCTGCATACCTTGTCAGCCACAACCCCCATGTTTGCCTGCATGTCAGAAAGATAAATGCCAAACAAGAGGGGGCCCAGGACTGAGCCCTGTGGGACACCGCCAGACCAGCTTAGAGTCTGACATGGCACCAGGAACTCTAACCCTGTGGGTTCTGTCCTTGATCCGGTTTGCAACCCATCTTGTGACATATGGGTCTACATCTACGCTGGTGAGCTTTCCTATGATGCCCGCGTGGGGTATTGTGTCGAACGCTTTTGCTAGGTCAAGGTAGTCTGTGTGAACTGCCTTACCCTCATCAATGGCCTTAGTGACTCTTCCGCAAAGGTCGACCAGGTTCAAGAGACTTGGGTATGATCCAGTGTATGTAGGTCCCCAATGTCTTCATTTATGAGCTCCATTATGATCCCCTCCATAGCTTTGCAGACAAGGCTCGTCAAGCTTATAGGGCAGTAATGTCCAGGGTTCGTAGAAGCACCGCCTTTGTGGAGTGGGACCACAGTTGCCATACGCCATTCTTTGGGTACGTATCCTGTAGTAAGGCTAAGATTATACAGCAGCCTTATGTGCGGGTTTAGGTCCTCATTGAGGTCGTGTAGCACACAGCCGGGGACACCGTCCAGTCCCATTGATGCTGTGTTGTCCGCTTTAGAGAGAGCAGCTCTTACCTGGGCATATGGGATGTTTGGGAGGCTAGACTCTGGTGGTATAGATATCTCACCTCTTGGGGGGGGGAGGGAGGGGAGAAATATGCACGGAACCTGTCTGCCAGTATGTTGGCAATGTCTGTGGGTTCAGTGATCATTGTACCATTCTGGACTAATTCCGAGCATAACTGTGAGCTTCCACCCATGTTTCTACCATAGCTAAAGAAGGCCTTATGGTTGTCTTTTGTGTCTTTCGCGAGTCCTCTCCCACAGGTGGCCTTGGATGATTGTATGTGTGATCGTATTTTACTGCTAGTATTGATAAGAGATGCCTTCTCTGTTAGGGATTTTGCTCTGTCATGTAGTAGCTTTCTCCTCTTGTTGTAGAGTTTGTTTATGGCTGGGGTCCACCATACCATGCGCCTGCCTTTGGTGGTAAGGGTCCTGATGTTATTAGGGATTGCCTGATGCATACATTCCTGGAGGTGTTCGTAGAAGGCATTTGTAAGGGTTTCAGCAGCGTGGGTTGTGTTTTCCAATGGCCCGGAAGCCTTGCAGGGTACCACTCCAGTCTTAAGAAGTGTGAGGTTTGCTTTTGAGAAGTCCTTCACCGTGGTCTCCTTTGCTGGGGTTGGGGGCGGGATGTGGATCTCCAGTGATATTAATTTATGGTCTGATCTCACCGGCTGAGGATATACATCCTGTGTGGAGCATGTCGTCCCCATGTGTGATGATCAGGTCTAGTATAGTTCCTCCTCTTGTGGGTATGGTGACTAGTTGCTCCATAGCATTTGGGTGTATGAACTCCAGGAACCTTTGGCCTAGGGTGGTGGGTCTTGGGTAATGTTCCCGGTCTATTTATGGGTAGGTGATGTCACCCAATATGATGGTGTTTGGAGTGACATTCATACTCCAGTGTCTTCAGGAAGGCTGTGTGGGTATCCTGAGTATGAGAGGGTGGTCTGTAGCATGCTACAAACTGTAGGGCAGGTCTACCTATGGTTAATTGCACCTGGATGGTCTCCGCTGCTATGTGCGTTGCCACTAACCTGGAGGTGTGGGTATCCTTTATGCATATGGAGACTCTCCTTTTGTGGTTCGGTCCGGATTTGGGGCCGGAACACGTGATATGAGGTATAACCTGATAGTGCTGGGGTGCTCTCAGGAGCCTTGAACCAGGCTTCAGTCACAGCACAGACATCGATGTTCTCAATACTGAGGAGGGCTTTGAGGGCGTGCAACTTGGGGTGTAGACTACTGGCATTGAGCAGTATTACCCTTAGTTCTTTCCAGGTTTGTTTTCTAGGGCGGTAGGTTTCTCATTTGAGCCCTGCCTGAAAAAGGCACTATGGGGGTGGCAGGAGCCTTTGCCAATATCCTGAAGCCCAGAGGTGACAGGCGCAAGCCGTCCCTTGCGAAGAAGCATGGCTTGTCAAGAATGTCATCCCAGGCAAACAGACATTGGACCCCCTAGACTGACACCGGTAATTAAGCCAATTATTAAAGGTGATCATTTTGACTCTGTATTGTGGCATCATTCTTGGTGAGGGTAGGATACTGCTCAGGGTCAGGGTCATACCGGCCTGGGCTACATAATCTGAGAGCCCCTCTATCTCTTTTCATGTAGTCCAGGGAGGTATGTCTCAGGTCGTTCACACCGGCATGGACAATGACTTCGTCATACTTGTACATGCTGCGGAATGACCTGAGTGTTTGTGTTATTTGGCGGATTCTAGCGCCCGACAGGCAGCCTACTGTGATCATTTCCTTGTTCAATCTGGTGGGTGGGACGTCAGTGTGTCTGACTATGGCGTCACCTATAACAAGTGTGTCTGGCATTGTGTGTGGCCTTAAGGGCTGTGACTGTTTAGCACACTGACTTTGAGAACTATGTGTTGCATGTCCTATGTCTTGAGGAGGCAGTTGCTTGGGTGTCTGCTTTGGAGGCCTCTGTAGTTTTGGTATATGTTTGAACAGTGCCTCCGAGTATGTCTTTGTGTGTTTATGTGTTTGTTTTGCAGTTGTGATAGTTCTATGTGAAACTGGGTTTGTGGTGTGCGTGGTGACCTTCTCCCTCCTGTCTGGTCTTGCCGGGTCCTGTGTTGAGAGAGAGCTCAGCCTCCAGTTTGGCTATATAGTTGCATCTCTCACATGTATTTGTGTTTTGTGGGGGAAGGTGTGGGTGTCTGTGTACATGAGGCAATTGTAACATTGCCTCAGGATGCCCAGATTCACCAGCTGAACAGGAGAGGACGCTAACAATTGACCCTTCCACATGCTAGAAAACGTGAATGCATTTGCTGTGTAACTGAGTCAGAAGGGACCTATAGGGAAATGGGAACTCAATGGGATTCTAGGCTAATGTAGTACTTTGTTTAGCATATATGTACTTTACCTATATAAGAATGCTTTAGGAGCAAGTGCTGAGCTTTTGTGACAGAGACTAGACAGTTTAGATTGCAAGTAGAGACGTTCTAAGGGAAAACTTGAAGAGCAGAATGTATGGAGCCAGACATTGTTTAACGTTGTTTACACAGTACATGACACACATGTCCACACATATACTGCACCTGACGCCTGTGGTCAGTGCCACAGGCTACAGTGGACAGAGACATCACATACATGGCAGGACACAGTACAGGTATGGTGACATTGTGCAGGTGTTGTACACAGCGTGCTGGCCACTGACCTCCGGTGTCACCTGTCAGCTGTGGTGCACGCTGTGCAGCAGTAGGATGCTGTACCAGTACAGGAATACGGCCGCAGTCGCGGGGTGTACACCACTATGGCGCACACCCATAGTGTGCAGATGGGGACACCTGCCTGTGTGGTCAGCACCCTCACAATACAATGCACCCACACGCCATGTCACAGGGGGCGGACTTGCACAGGTGGCCAGTATGGCTCACACCTATGGCATCGACAGGGTTGTGCAATGCAGCACCAGTACGGGATGGTCACCCTGTGTGGTTAGTGTCCGTACACAGCAGTATATCTGCATACACCCTCACACCAGGCAGCAGACATACAAACATGTTGACACACACACATAGTGGTGACCAAACATGTATACACGGAGATCGACGTTGCATGTACTGCACCATCCACATCCATGCACCACACACTGAGGTATGTACAGATCTCTACTATGGTGTACAGGGATGTGTGGCACGTGGGACATAGTCCCCCCGATATGTGGCATACATGGGCACAGATTTCTGCACATGTTGGTGTTAATGCTACACCCGCCATGTGAGACATTGTGTGCAGTATGCAGTAGTATGTAGTGCATTGGCGCGCATCAACACTGTATCCGGCAGATGTGCCGATATATGCACTTGGGAGGTGGTAGGTGTTACAGTAGCCATGTGACATACAGTTGATGACACCTGACCGATGGGTATGCATTATGGCAGCACTGTCATGTAACAGTGACATAGCATACCGTATGCACATGGCAGGGTAGGATGGTGTGTGACACACTCAGGAGCCACCACCTGCACACATGCATGTGGACAGGTGTTTAAACACATGATGTACACACATACCACATGCGTGCTGTTACTATGCCACCACATATAACGCCCCCATGATGGGCACGCAATGTGGTAGGAGTTGCAACTATGTTATGGACATCGGCCACTGCTCATGCATGGCTCCACCATGCACAGTACACGTGTCACATGTGTCCCCTGTTGCCATGTGTGTATGCATTGCTACGTTTTGACATGTGTGTTGACATACATAGAACATGGACTGTGGTATGGTATCACAGCTGTCACAGGTGAACAATACAAGGGTATGTGTCCCAGTCAACACCACTACACCCTGTAGTGGGAGCATACCACAGACATGTGTCCACCTTCCATTCATGTGTAGCACGCTGCACACCAGTGTTATGCATGTGGTACATCACAGGCTTCGTATGTGTCCTGTGTGCAGTCCATGCACACAGCCAATCACATGTATGACATATCCGGGCATTGGTTCACTCTGGTACAGCAGCAGTCATGTGTCATAGCTGTGTCAGGGCCATGGTATGTGTGGAGCCGACCTGTCTATGTATACTGATATGGGCGGACCACATCACACATGTGGGATCATTGTTAGTACATGTGTACTCTGCACGACTGGTGTACACCACTATACAGACCTGTGGACATATATGTCACATGCTGTTGTTGGACCGTGAGGCATACTGCTGCACTGCTGACATGGTGCTGGCATGGCAGCTACAGTGTTCACTGCAGTGTGTACATGTTTGACCTGCAAAATGACGCCTGTGATGTCATATATGTGTGTGTACGAGTAACTGCATGTGTGACCACCCTGTGGGTGTGGACGGGTTTACCTGACCGTGACCTGCGGTGTGTACACACCGTCTGCATGCCGGACGGCGCGTAGCACATGCTAAGTGTGTGAGCATGCCCATTTTGCTGTTGTGTAGGTGGACACACACGAAGTTCTACACTCTGCCCTCTCATGCTCACACTCCATGTGTATGCATGTCTGCACTTTGCAGATGCTAAGTGTGTGAGCATGCCCGGTAAGCAGTTGTGTAGATGGACACACAGTACAGTGCACACTGCAGTCGTCTGTGATCATACCCCGTGTGCATGTATGTTCCCCCTTTGCAACCGCCAAGTGTGTGAGCATGCCCGGGTTGCTGTTGTGTAGGTGGACACACACGACGTTCCACACTCTGCCCTTTCATGATTCAACCCCATGTGTATGCATGTCTGCACTCTGCAAATGCTAAGTGTGTGAGCATGCCCAGTAAGCAGTTGTGTGGATGGACACACAGTACAGTGCACACTGTGCCTTTCTGTGAGTATGCCCCGTGTGCATGTATGTTTCTCCTTTGTGACCGCTAGGTGTGTGGGCATGCCCAGTACGCCATGCATGGAGACACAGTAGAGTCGGCACCGATGTCTGATACTAGGCATGTAGCCATGGCCAATGACATCCTGCATAGCCATGGTGGCCATCCAGGTGAGTTATATGTAGTTGCTATGCCACAATGGCTGCCTACATCATGCACGCCGGTTGCTCTCTCACAGGGTGTACTGCCTGTGGTGCATCCCGTATCCATGTCGTGATGTTGTGCTCCGTAGGTAGTTAGTATTCCCGAGGGCAGCACTGCTGTGTTACTGTATGCCCACCTTGGGATAGCAACATGTTGTGTGACTGTGCACTCTGTCTTCATTCCCTATCGGCTGCCTTGCCTCTGCAGATGATATCACCCACCTAGGACTATGCCTCTTGACAGTGCTATGCTCAGTAATCTCGGCAGCGCGTTCTGTAAATGCATCATGCTGTAGTGTGTTCATGTAGGTAGGTGTAGGTTCAACTCCCGGCCCTTCCCCGTGTGTGTGTGTGTTTCCAGCTGCCTCTGGAGATAGTAATGCTTTTAGACGCTTCACAACACATACCTTGGCTATCAGCGTCTATTCCTTTATGGATGACGTCACCCGCCTAGAAGTATGCCTCTGACAGTGCTGTGCTCAGTAATCTCGGTAGCGCGTTCTGTAAATGCATCATGCTGTAGTGTGTTCATGTAGGTAGGCGTAGGTTCAACTCCCGGCCCTTCCCCCGTGTGTTTCCAGCTGCCTCTGGAGATAGTAATGCTTTTAGATGCTTCACAACACATACCTTGGCCATCAGCGTCTATTCCTTTACGGATGATGTCACCCGCCTAGAAGTATGCCTCTGACAGTGCTGTGCTCAGTAATCTCGGTAGCGCATTCTGTAAATTCATCATGCTGTAGTGTGTTCATGTAGGTAGGCGTAAGTTCAACTCCCGGCCCTTCCCTGTGTGTGTGTGTGTGTGTGTGTGTGTGTGTGTGTGTGTGTGTGTGTGTGTGTGTGTTTCCAGCTGCCTCTGGAGATAGTAATGCTTTTAGGCACTTCACAACACATACATTTGCTATCTGCATCTATTCCTTTGCGGATGATGTCACCCATCTAGACGTATGCCTCTGACAGTGCTCTGTTCAGTGCTCCGGGTAGCTTCGCACTCTGTGTCATACTGTCGCATGTTGGGTAGGTAGGGCACGGTCAATTCCCACTGCCACCTGTGTGTGTGTGTGTGTGTGTGTTTCCAGCTGCCTCTGGAAATAGTAATGCTTTTAGACGCTTCACAACACATACCTTGGCTATCAGCGTCTATTCCTTTACGGATGATGTCACCCGCCTAGAAGTATGCCTCTGACAGTGCTGTGCTCAGTAATCTCGGTAGCATGTTCTGTAAATGCATCATGCTGTAGTGTGTTCATGTAGGTAGGCGTAGGTTCAACTCCCGGCCCTTCCCCGTGTGTGTGTGTGTGTTTCCAGCTGCCTCTGGAGATAGTAATGCTTTTAGACGCTTCACAACACATACCTTGGCTATCAGCATCTATTCCTTTACGGATGATGTCACCCGCCTAGAAGTATGCCTCTGACAGTGCTGTGGTCAGTAATCTCGGTAGCACGTTCTGTAAATGCATCATGCTGTAGTGTGTTCATGTAGGTAGGCGTAGGTTCAACTCCCGGCCCTTCCCCGTGTGTGTGTGTGTGTGTGTGTTTCCAGCTGCCTCTGGAGATAGTAATGCTTTTAGATGCTTCACAACACATACCTTGGCTATCATCTATTCCTTTACGGATGATGTCACCCGCCTAGAAGTATGCCTCTGACAGTGCTGTGCTCAGTAATCTCGGTAGCGCATTCTGTAAATGCATCATGCTGTAGTGTGTTCATGTAGGTAGGCATAGGTTCAACTCCCGGCCCTTCCCCGTGTGTGTGTGTGTGGTGTGTGTGTGTGTGTGTTTCCAGCTGCCTCTGGAGATAGTAATGCTTTTAGACGCTTCACAACACATACCTTGGCTATCAGCTATTCCTTACGGATGATGTCACCCGCCTAGAAGTATGCCTCTGACAGTGCTGTGCTCAGTAATCTCGGTAGCGCCTTCTGTAAATGCATCATGCTGTAGTGTGTTCATGTAGGTAGGCGTAGGTTCAACTCCTGGCCATTCCCTGTGTGTGTGTGTGGTGTGTGTGGTGTGTGTGGTGTGTGTGTGTGTGTCGCTCCCAGCCGCATGGGTTCATAGGTTATGGTTTTAGGCGCTCCGCGCACATATATCCTCTAACATCTCTGTGTTTTGCGGATGTTGGAATGCAGCTATGGACTGCCTGTGTGCCTGCATTGGTTAGCGACCTCAGCGTGTTCTCCACGTGCCC